>NC_079318.1:50948158-51248158 GCF_029931775.1 Euleptes europaea | reverse complement strand
CTTTGAAGGAGGACTCATCAGGGCCAGGCCTAGGCCTGGCAGCAACTGCTGGGTGACTTGGTACCACCTGACTGCATGACTAACTTAGACCTCGCTGCTGGCTACTGTTCAAAAGCACCCACGCTGTGAAAGCTACTGTGGTGTAGCAGTTAAAGCTTCAGAGTAGGGTCTGGGACACCTGGGTTTAAATCACCAGTCTGCCATGGAAGTTCAATAGGTCATGTTGTGCATGTCACACACTTTCAGCCTAACCTACTTCACAGGTAGGGTTGCCAACCTTTAGGTGGTAGCTGGAGATCTGCTGGGATTACAACTGATCTCCAGGTGATCTCCAGAGATCAGTTCACCTGGAAAAAATGGCCAGTTTGGAAGGTGGACTCCATGGCATTTATACCCCACTGAAGTCTCTCCCCTCCCTAAACCAAACTCTCCTTGGGTTCCACCCCCCAAATCTCCAGGTATTTCCCAACTCGGAGATGGCAACTCTACTCAGAGGGTTGTTGTGAGAGTAAAACAGAGAAGACGAGAATGACGTAAACTGCTTTGGTCCCCACTGTGGAGAAAGGTGAGGTATAAATGAAGTCAATAAATCATGAATATAGCTGAAGATGAGAGGCAGATAAAAGATAGGTCACTGAATGGCTGAGAAGGAGAGAATATGTAGGGAAAAGGGAGAGGGTATGGCGGTTGCCTGAAGGAGGGAAATGGGGAAATAAAGTGGGGAGAGGGATATGGGAAAGTAATATGCCTTTCCCCACAGATCCTTGAGGATTCCTTACCACGTAAGTGGCTGGCACCACACTAGGGTTGCCAGGTCCTTCGCCACTGGTGGGAGGTTTTTGGGGCAGAGCCTGAGGAGGGGAGGGACTTCAATGCCATACAGTCCAATTGCCAAAGCGGCCATTTTCTGCAGGTTGGCAACCCTATGCCACACATCTGGGCCATAGTTTTCCTAGGTAGACAGGGCGGGGCGGGGAGCTAAAGACGGAACAGATAAAGGTAGTTGGGCTGTTGAGTGGGAAGAAGAAAAGGAAGCAGGAAAAGGCTATGGGGGCTTTCAGGGAAGGGAAAGAGAATATAGTGTGGGGGGGGAGTGGAGATGAGATGCCCCTGCAAGTCTTTGCGCCCCCGCCCTTGTACATTTATAATGCCTTCCCTCAACACTTTATAAATATAGATTTGACATGCCTGCACTATGGAGTTATGCTGCACATCCATGGCCAGGATTCCATTTTTTTTCAGAGCTGCTTGAAATTGCACTTGCTTATTTTCAGGTCTCCCATTGCAGTTGTATTTGTCATTTACAAGTTTCATTGCAACACAGCTGTCAGACAAGAAAGCAGTGCTGCAACGTCCCCGAAAAGTGCTTGCTGTGTGTGTTAGTTGTGTCAATAAAATTTCTGCGGCGCTTCTGTGACATCATTTCTGTATTACAGGAGGCCCAGCTGTACAATATCTGCTCTAGTTTAGGAGACATTTTCTTCTCCCTAAGTGATTTTGTAATCCTACTGAGGCCCTCATAAATAATGCATTTTTATTTCAAAGTAGTCATGTTTATCTGGGAGTTTTAAAAGCTACTTTAATTATCTCTATTTATAGAAACTCTTTTTTTTATTTTTAGTCAGTCTCAGATTCCTACAACAAAGGCTAGGAAAGTATGCCCAGTTGCAGCAGGTTAGGAAGAAATCAATCTTCCTTTATATAGCCCTTCACATTTGAGAGAAAACTCAAAGGACTTTCAATAAGCGATTAGCAAACCTTGCATGATTTTTTTTTAAAAACCATGCCACTATATCCTTTCCTCATGAATAAAACTCTACATTATGAGGACTTTAAAATGTAATAGAAAATACAAATTAGAACTAGGCTTGCCAATCTCCAGGTGGTGGCTGGAGATCTGGAATTACAACTGGTCTTCAAATGACAGAGATCAGTTCTCCTGCTTTGAAAGGCAGACTTATGGCATTATACCCTACTGAGGTTCCCCCCTCCCCCACATCCCACGTTTCTCAGCCCACACCTCCCAAATCTCCAGGTATTTCCCAACCCATAACTGGCAATGCTAGTTTAGAACTGATGGTAATTTACACTAAATAGAAGGTATAGGGTAGAGAAAGAGAAAACATTATTTCCCTCTTCTCTTGTCTTTCACCTATCCAATCACCCTCCTTCTGAACGTCTCTGTCAGATATTATGGGTAGTATGTGGTAAGAAGCTAGATATATCTACTAGGCCTATAGGTAGTGTTACCAACCTGCAGGTGGTGGCTGGTGATCTCCTGGGATTACAGCTGATTTCTGGGTGACGGAGATCAGTTCAGCTGGAGAAAATGTCTGCTTTGGAGGGTAGACTCAATGGCATTATACCCCATTGAAGTCCCTCCCCTCCACAAACTCCATCCTCCTCAGGCTACCCCTCTCCCAAATCTCCAAGTATTTCCCAACCTAGAGCTGGCAACCCTATCTGTAGGAGGGATTTGGGGCAGGCTACGGAGTTGGTTTGGTTCCAGTATGCTATGGAAAGCTTTGGGGGTCTACCATCAGGCAAGACCGTCAATTTGCCTCAGACAACACAGTCAGAATATGATTACTAAGGGCAGTGCAAGAAATTAGTGGAAGTACGAGATGGAGCATTACATATTTAGAAAGGGAAGAGAAGACAACTGACATGATTAGGAGCCATACAGTCTTAATAGTTCTCTTTTTCTGTCAAGTAATCCATGAAATTGATGACATTAAGATGCATAATAATACATTAGCATGTTTGTATTTCACCATATTGCAAGAAATCTGATCACGTCTTCAAAATAATCTTAAATCATTGAATACTAGAGTTTAGGAGGGGCCATACACATGGCTGCTCTTTCTGGTCATATTGCCTCCCATAGTCATTCAACCTGGGTTATAAGTTTTTTTGGTGGCTTTGTGTGCAACCTGCTGTTTTTCTTGGTCAGCACTTAGGTAGGCCTGGAGAGAATATGAAAATCCACAACGAAGTGGGCAGAGGGGACAGGCTTTTTTGATTTCCTCATAAGCAGTGAAACTTGTGTCTGGGGTTTTCTTGACGAAACTGGTCACATCAGGCACAGACTCAGGCTTAGATATTTAGTTATTTATACCCTGCTTTTCTCCCAAAAGGGTACCCAAAGCATGTAAAATGGGATCCCTTAAAGAGGACTCCTTTACGAAGCCCTGGGAAATTGCAGGGCCTTCAACATTCCTGTGATTAGGGAGTATTTTAAAACCACAGAAATGTAGGCATGGCACCATTTTTACCTTTAGCTGTCAGGCTGGGATTACCAAATATGAACTAATATGCTTGAGTCCTTGCATCTTGCTTGCCAGAGTGTTCCTGGTAAATTGATGGTTTATCTTGCTAAGGTTGCAGCCAGCTTCCACACCCACCCATGGCCAGATTAAGACATGCTGAGGCCCTAAACTGTGTCAAGTTTAAAATGCCCCATAGCGTTACCAGTATTAGAATTATCAGTAGGGGTTTTTTTGGTATTTATTATGAGGTCCTACATTGTAGTTTCCTTAGCTTGTGTGTAAATCTGACACTGTACCCAGCCAGCATGGTGTAGTGGTTAAGAGCAGTGGTTTGGAGCGGTGGACTCTGACCTGGAGAAGTGGGTTTGATTCCCCACTCCTCCACATGAGCAGCATATGCTAATCTGGTGAACTGGGTTGGTTTCCCCACTCCTACACATAAAGCCAGTTGGGTGACCTTGGGCTAGTCACAGCTCTCTTAGAGCTCTCTCAGCCCCACCTACCTCACAGGGTGTTTGTTGTGGGGAGGGGAAGAGAAGGTGATTGTACACCGGTTTGATTCTTCCTTAAGTGGTAGAGAAAGTCGGCATATAAAAACCAACTCTTATTTTTTTAATGTGTATCAGATGTCCCTGCTTTCACCATTCTCCACAACAAGCACAATTGAGGTTTTGGACCCTGAGCACTAGGATTAGAATCAGAGTTGGAAGGGGCCATACAGGCCATCTAGGCCAACCCCCTGCTCAATACAGGATCAGCCTAAGAGCATCCCTGACAAGTGTTTGTCCAGCCGCTGCTTGAAGACTGCCAGTGAGGGGGAGCTCACCACCCTTGGCAGCTGATCCCAGTGCTGAACTCCTCTTACTCTAATTCCCCCCTCTAATATCCAGCCAGTACCTTTCTGCCCTTAATCTATACCCATTACTGCAAGTCCTGTCCTCTTTTTGCCAACAGGACAGCTACCTCCCTGCCCTCCTCTAAGTGACAGCCTTTCAAATACTTAAAGGGAGCTATCATGTCCCCCCTCAACCTCCTCTTCTCCAGACTGAACATCTCCAAGTCCCTCTGTCTTTTCTCATAGGGCTTGGTCTCCAGGCTCCTGATCATTCTTATCAGTTGCCAACTCCTTTTGTGAAATTCCTGGAGATGCTGGGGTTTTGCCCGGGGGGAGGGGTGGAATTTGAGGGAGGGAGGGAGCTCAGAGGGGATTGATGACAGAGTTCACCCTCTAAAGTTGCCATTTCTTCTCAGGGAATTTATCTTTGTAATCTGTAGATGTAATTCCAGGAGAACTCGAGGCCCTACTAAAGAGGTTGACAACCTCAAGCAGAACCCATCCACCAAGACTTACTGGTGCCAGAAAAGCATTCAAGTTCCCTTCATTATCAGCAGCATGCATCCCACATTGACAACTCTTACACAGTTGGCAACCTCCATAATTCCAGAGATAAAGGTAATTTGAGATTTATTAGAAGGTGAACCTGTGCAAAAGCCAGTGAGAAAAAGTGAATTGTTTTTTGGAAATGAGGTGATAATAGAGTAAAGCACTAGAGACTACTACTACTGGATCTAAAAAATTAATTAATTAAAATAAAATGGAGAAGTTCCCTTTATTTGCAATGATCCCATCATTATTCTTGTAGTTCCTTTGCATTTCATTTCTAGGTTGGAACTGTAGAATTCTCTGAGGCATGATGAAAGTTGCCAACCTCCAGTGGTCCCAGAATTACAACTGATATCCTGAGGACAGCAATCAGTTCTCCTGGGAAAAATGGTAGCTTTGGAGGGTTGACTATATGGTGGTATACACCGCTGAGGTTTCTGCCTTGCCCAGGCACCACTCCTGAATCTCCAGGAATTTCCCAAACCAGAATTGGCAACCCAAGGAATGGTAGATACGGGTAAGCTTACCTATCTTTTCACTACTTCTCCACACCCTGCACACAGGAGACTCTGGTGGTTTCAATAACAGGTCTCTATTGCTTCCATCTGGGAGAGAACGCTTAGAGATGGAGAATACTAAGCCACACAACGGAGAACTGCAAACAACATACAAAGAACAAGACCAAGTGTAGGGTTTCCAGCTCCGGGATGGGAAATCCCCGGAGATTTTGGGGGTAGAGACTGAGGAGAGTGGGGTTTGTAGAGGGGAGGGACTTTAATGCCATAGAGTCCAATTGCCAAAGCCGCCATTTTCTCCAGGTGAACGGATCTCTATCGGCTGGAGATCAGTTGTAATAGCAGGAGATCACCAGCTGCCACCTGGAGGTTAGATAAGAAAGCAGCACGTGGCTCAATACTCAATTCAAAACAAAACCAAGGGTTAATTTATTCAAAATAAAATTATTCAAAAATCAACCTTTCAAAAATTTTTGAATGATTTTATTTTGAATAAATTAACCCTTGGTTTTGTTTTGAATTGAGTATTGAGCCACGTGCTGCTTTCTTATCTAGCTTTCACTATTTTCAGCATAGGTTCTTTCATTTCCTAGCCACCTGGAGGTTGGCAACCCTACCTAAGAGAGGCCCCTCCCTTACAGGACCTGAGTGGGGAAACAGACACTAGCTCTTGAGGGCTCTGTTACATCCAGGTGGGGCCTGGAGATCTCCTGAAATTACAACTAGAGACTGTGGAGATCACTTCTCTTGGAGAAAATGGCAGCTATAGAGGGTGGGCTCTATGGCTTTATACCCCACTGAAGTATCTCTTCACCTCAAACTCCAGCCCCCAAATCTCCAGGAATTTCCCAACGCCAAGTTGGCAACCCTATCAATTAGACTTTCGCTTTATATTTCTAAAAACTGATTTTAAAGAGTATATACAATTCTTTAAAAGAGAATATTTTAAGAGTATATAAATAAAAACATTGATCTTCTAACTAATTATAATGGCAATTCGGCATTATATATTACTCTTCATTCTAGTACAGCTCAGTCAGGAAAAAGCCTTTAAGCTCTTCTTGTTTTGTAACCATTGCCAAGGAACGAACTTTGGCTGCAGGGACATGTAGTCCCTGCTCTCTCCCCAAGCAGTGATTCAGGGGTGCAGCCCAAATGCATACCCTGTGATTACCTGTTCCCACTCTCTCACCTGGAAGTAACGGAGAGACATGGGGCTGCAACAGAAGGACCCAGCAAGTGCCTTGCTTTAGGCTCCCCACAGGCCTGACTCCTAGGCAACTGCCTACCCCAACCTCTCAGCAAACGATTCAGCCATGTCCATTAACCCAGGGAATATTCCCCTTGCCATTTCAGCCGGCGGACAAGAGAGGACTCTAAATCAGCTGTTAAGAATTAAGCATTTCATCAAACGCCCCCCACAAAAATTCTTCTTTGTGGCACGTCCTGCTAAGCGCCAGGACCCTACAAACATGGCTGAACTGCGGGACACTGGCGAGTGCGAATTCTTCACAGGTTGACTCACAAATAAAAACAACCCCCAAAGTAAACATGAATCAGTTTTCGTCCTTGTTTTCCACTAATTTTAAAAGCACACGCTGGATCAACACTGAGGAATGTTTTTGAGAAGAACAGCAAGCCAGAGCTTTGAACGAAGCTTACACCCATGAGCTTTGTTTTTGTGTGTGTGTGTTTGTTATCTTGTGCGATGAGGACATGGCACATTCAGGAGAATTCTCACAAGAAGTGGGCAATGCTTTCCCCAACTCTTTTGTTTGTCCCCTTCATTAAAAATACAAATAGTATGGAAATATGTTTTAAATAAAAGCAAATTATGTTTGCTACATCGTACCGTTAATTTCAGAGGCTGATCAGATTAGTGAAAACGAAATCCATTCCAATGCGCACAGATAATTCAGTGAACTATAACAAGGGTATCCCAGACTTGCAGGGGAAAAAAATTGAGGCCCATATCCGCCCCCCGCATTCCCCACCCACACAATGCACAAGGCTAGCACTTGTACACTATCCTCAGGCTACTGAGACTAAAATCTCTAGACTGTTGAGGCTAACATACTGTGCCGGCGTAGGCCAAGGGCTGGGCGGTGCCCGCAGTCCTCAGACGTGCGGGGGGGTATCTAGCCCCTTTCGGAGCAGGCAACAAAGATTCTGTTATCTCTCAAGGTTAGTATTCAGAGGCGTCGTCAAAACAGTCAGGAGTCAACGGCCGGAAAGATCAATCATAACAGTAGCAAGAAGACAGGGAAATTGCACGGTTGCTTCCGCAAAGTGAAAGTGTGCCTGCACTGCCTTTATCAGTCAGTGCACTTCCAAGCTAGGCTTCATCCTGCAACGACTCAGCACCAGTTCTCTGTCTGCTTAGGCTTTCCAGGCGAGCACTCCTTCGCCTACCCTGCAAAACTATACGCTGGCGAGTCCTGATATGCCTATCAGGTTCAGGTGAGCTTGGAGGGCTGCCATTCTCAGCTTCCACTGCAGGAGTTGGGGGATGAGTAGCTTCTGTCTGCCGTTGTTCCATCTCCCTGCCTAGCTGTGGTTCCTGCTGAGTTGTTTCAGGCTCCTGTACTACTGACTGCAATGGAGGTACTGAAGGCCCAGAGGCAACCTGTTCCTCCACTTCAGCTTCAGAGTCCTCTGGGTCCTCAGCTCCGAAGGCAGGGCCCATGACACATACATGCCATAGCATTCAGTGTGGCTGTGCATTTCGACAGCCACATCTCCACACTACAGCACTACGGAATATTTCCACTTCCATAAATGAGTGACTAGCCAGCTCCACACACTTTACTGTCATTTATTTAGTTGTCTCAGGCACATCAGCTGTTTGGAAGGAAATAAAAGCCACTAGTTTGATTGGCATTTGATCAGAAACATTTGTCCTTCTATCCGTGATGTAGCAAACATAAACAGCACCACATGGTTCTTGAAATCCTTTAATTCCTTCATGCAATGAATTGTTAAAAATGAGTCCCTTTAGCCAGGAAACCTAATTTATTAATATTTTAAATCACCAATTTAAGGTAATGACCCAGAAGCCTGGACCAGCAGGAAGGAAGTGGACAACAAGAAAAGCCTTAAATAACTTGTTGTCAGAGTGCATTTTTAATGCAAATTTCAGCTACAAGGTCCATCAGGAAATTGTACAGTTTGTCCTGGACTGTGAGATCCTGTATCCCTTGGGATAGTTCCTGGCTTCATTTTCACAGCTCCATTTGCTACCTTCCTCCATGGAAATGAGATGTTAACCCCTGAACTATAAGCATTGCAGCCAGACAATGCCAGGGAAGACAGCACAGATACTATAGTTGTTTTCCTGTGGCAATACAAGAAGGTTTAATGTCTCTAGCTGGAAAACTGTGTAATCCAGTATTTTGGTGGGCAGCAGGACCTTCCAGCAGCACATCCAGACCCAAAATTACATTCTATTAAAGTCATATCGTAGTGTGCCATAAGTAGAAAAATGATGCACGGCAGAAGGTTCTGTAATCCGTGAGTTCTACTGGGACAATGCGCTATGGGAGAATGGTCCATTGATAAAGTGGACTTGTTATGCCAATCAGTGGAAAAGGTTCCAATAAAGAAGCTTTTATAATTTTTAAGGGTTTTATTGAAAATGGTCAAATTTGTATACACATTTATAGGAGAACACACAAATCCCAATATATTCAGAGCTAGGAAAATAAAGGTAGGAGGGGGTTGACACAAGGATTAGAGGTTCCCAGGGGAAAGTATATTTACCAATCTGGGGAGTAAGGTCCAGATAGAGGAAGCTGCGTGCAGCGAGTAACGACCAGCGCTTCTCTCAAGGAAAGGAGAACTATACACGCAAGTACAGGGTTGCTAGGGGAAGACCCAACAGGAGATGGATTGACTCAATAAAGGAAGCCACAACCTTCAGTTTGCAAGATCTGAGCAAGGCTGTCAAGGATAGGACATTTTGGAGGACTTTCATTCATAGGGTCGCCATGAGTCGGAGGCGACTTGACGGCACTTAACACATACACACGCAGGGTTCACATTTTTGAATCCAAGGAAAAACGCTAGCAATTTGCTATAGCGAATGGCGAGATATTTATACCTTCAAGAGGAGTTGGAAGTATGGTTTCACTGTACCTGGCAATGTCTGGTAATAGCCTGTCATTGCCAGTAGACAAAAGGTCTGATTGCTCTTGATGAGTTTAGGAGTAGGAGGGAGAATAGGAGGTGAGGTAGATCAGAAACAATGCCCAGGTACTTTGGGCTAAGTACTCCTGAGCATTGGCTATAAAGTTTTAGGTGAAGGTGAGGTCTGAGAAACTATGTGCCAGAGTGAGTCAGAGGGCTTTGCTAGCAACTTGATGAGTTTACTTGTGTTCATCCCGATTCTCTGAATGGAGTTCTGTCTCTGATGAGATTAGTGAGGTGTGCCTTATCTGCTGCAAGAGAGAGCTAAACAAATGCTGAAGAAGTTTGTCTTTTGTCCTTTTGTTTCCATGTTACACCAGATTTCCTCCCAAGGGAAACAGGCAAACAACTCTGAACTTGCCCAGCTGGCTCTAGCTTGGCACACAAGATGGATGCCAGGAGATCCCTTTTGTCTCTGGCTATACAGCTGTGTTCCATCCCTGCACACTTGCTCCAGTCCTGAACACCTTGCCTGGTGTACTAGGGTAGCCTAGGGCTGTCAGGATGTCACAACAGATTGGGTAAAGAGGATAAGGCTTCCAGTGCATCCAGTGCCACTGGTTTCCATGTCTTTTAACCAGGGAATATAATGAATGTGGGGAAATAGTTAACAGCTCTACAATATCTCATTAGTTTCATCCACAAACCCTGAGGCTGAAGCTGCAAATCAGCCAGGATGAAAGGAAATCAGGCAAATGAAAAGAACCCTAGTGTTGTTTGTTATATGCATACTGGTTTTATTAGATTGTATTCTTCTGCAATATGAAGAGCACTTTAATGAGTGAGCTAGGGTTCCTAGGCTCTGCCTGGCAACCACTGGGAGCTTTGAGGGGCATGGGTGTGTGTGGTAGCATCTGCATCATGATAACAATTCTGGGAAAACCCAGAAATCACACCAGGTAGCTCTAGGAATCATTGGAAACTCTATGGTAAAACCACAGAGTTTCTGGTTATTCCTAGAACTATCCAACGTAACTGATGTTGCAGTGCAGATGTTTCTGACTTTTAAAAATGTTTCTCCCACCACCACTTGAAACTACAGCAGGCAACAACAGCTACTGGAGGGAGGTCCTCCACCATAGTGGGAGATCTAGCAGTCCTAGTGTGAGCTCTACTAAACAGACCTAAGTTAGAATAGACCTGTTTAGGATTTCTCTCTAAATCTGTAATCCAACTTGAGTTTCAATGAGAAGGGAGGCCTATAAATGAGTTGAGTAAATCAATAATTTTCAACTGTCATGATTTGTGAATCTATATATGTTACATAGCTTGATAATCAATTCCATGTTTGAGTATTCCAATTTACAAATATATATATTTATATAATAGTTATGGAATCTGTCAGGGTCATGAACGGGATATTCAGCATACATTACTACAGCATATATCATATCCAGCTAAACTACACAGCCTAGCTGAATCATAAACATACACTCCCATTCATGATTTGATTTTAAACTGGCCCTTAGTGTGGGTCAGATTTCCATCCCTGTTGTATGTCAGCTCAAAATAGGTTTTGGTAAGAGGAGAGCGCTTTTAACACAGTCTCTTGATTGCAGCTAGTTTCAGGAGGGTAGCCGTGTTGGTCTGCAGTAGAAGAGCTAGATTTGAGTCCAGTAGCACCTTAGAGATTAACAAATTTTTCAGGGTATAAGCTTTTGAGCGTCAAAGTTCTCTTTATCACAGCTTTGATATCTGATGAATTTAGCTCTTCTAATTGCAGATGAATCCTGGTTCATGTGATATGAGTATTCTCTAGAGTTGCCAGGTCCCTCTTCACCACTGGTTGGAGGTTTTTGGGTGGAGCCTGAAGAGGGCAGGGTTTGGGAGGGGAGGGACTTCAATGCCATAGCGTCCAATTGCCAAAGCAGCCATTTTTTCCAGGTGAACTGCTCTCTATCGGCTGGAGATCAGTTGTAATAGCAGGAGATCGCCAGCTAGTACCTGGAGGTTGGCAACCCTACATAGAGCATAAAACATAAGTCATAAGTAACAACACTAAAACAACTGAATCTAAAAACACTCATTAAAACAATTCACCCTTCAGATACAGCTTTCGCTCATATTTTCTTAGCTGCCAGTGGAAACAACAACACTCTTTATGATATAAGTGAGTCAGCATCCAAGAGAAGAAAGCTTCTCTCCTTCCAAGGAAGAGTTAAAGCTCCTCAAAATCACTGGGAGAAATTTGATTCTAGGCTCTACATAAAGACAGCAGGATAGAATGTAATGGGGTATAAATGGAAAAAAGGAAGACCCAACAAGAGATGGATTGACTCAATAAAGGAAGCCACAGCCTTCAATTTGCAAGATCTGAGCAAGGCTGTCGAAGATAGGACATTTTGGAGGACTTTCATTCATAGGGTCGCCATGAGTCGGAGGCGACTTGATGGCACTTAACACACACACACACACACACACACACACACACACACACACACACACACACACAAATGGAACCAGAGCTCCATAAATGCACTGTTAAAGAACAAGGGAGACAAGACAGAACTTTCAAGAACCCTGCAGGCCATTGTCCAAACAGCAAAGAAGAAGTCTCCCAGTCAGAAGTATACTGTAGTTAATGGTGTCGAAAGGGACTAAGACAGTGATGGCAAACCTTTTAGAGACCGAGTGCCCAAACTGCAACCCAAAACCCACTTATTTACCGCCAAGTGCCAACACAGCAATTTAACCTGAATACTGAGGTTTTAGTTTACAAAAAACAACTCATACATTCACATGTTTTGCCTTAAAAGAAAAACCCAATATAGAGCTTTCAATGATACAAACAACTTTTTATTGAAAGGTAAAGGTTTGCATTTAGCATGCATCTCTCCAGGACTTGTCCTCTGCTCAGCCACCAGACATTATTGTACATAAGTAAACACTTATACTGTGCCTGAACCTCCTCAAGAAGTGCTTGAAACTGTTGACCACAGCCTCCCCCCGTCCCAGGTAGAGATGCTCAGGGCAGGAGAGGCGAGCGCCCTGACAAACAGCTGAGCTGCCCCCGCAGCTCAGCTGAGAGAGAGGGAGGGGCGTGGCAAGGCGCTCGGCCACAGCCTCCCCCCCCCGTCCCAGGTAGAGACGTGCAGGGCAGAGCCGGAGAGGCGAGCGCCCTGACAAACAGCTGAGCTGCCCCCGCAAGGCGCTCGGCCACAGCCTTCCCCCTGTCCCAGGTAGAGAGCGCAGGGCAGAGCCGGAGAGCACAGCCCTAGGCAGACACGACGGCTCTGCGCGTGCCCACAGAGAGGGCTTGGTGTGCCAGCTCCGGCACGCGTGCCATACGTTCGCCAACTCGGCACTAAGAGGTCCAGGAGAACCAACAGGGACACTCTGCTTGTCAGAAGACCAGTGCAGACAGTCCATCAGGATGACCAGCCATTGTGCTGTCTTACAGGCCTAACTGAAATAGGTTGCCATCCCTCCATGCCCTGCTTTCTAAAACCTCAGCCATTAATGTATGTTAATTCCCTTCATTAGAGCAAGCTACAACAAATTTGAACAAAACGAGACTGCATGAGGCAAATGGTTATCTATATTAGATTTTCTGAGTTTGTAAATAATGCCTTGCGAAAGCGATTATGATCTGCTCATGAAGCTAAATAAACCACTGTAAAAAACTGGAAAAGAGTCTCTGCAATGTCTCCATGGGTGCAGATGCTTTCTGTTCTCTGCATATGCCGCTCCCTTCTAAAAGGGAATCATGGGAATCCTCAGGAGCCCTGCATATACTCAGGTTCCTATATGTACTAACACATTCTTTGAATGTTCTTGTTGCTACAGACCTGCTAACTCCACTGGAATTTGTCACTAAAATGTATTTATGGTAGCTGCAGTGCAGTCTCAGTGCAGCTGAGTTATGTATATGGTCCAAAAATAAAGTTGATGTTTAGAGAAACATATACCGTGTCTTTATATTTCACTTTCTGAGTTGAGTGAAATAGACTCCAGAGACATGAACTCCTCATACAGAGCATCGTTTACACAGATTATGGCTGCTCTTCTCATTGCCACATTAACTCATGAAGAGCAAGGATATAAATGTACTTTTTTCAGCAGACCAGCTCCAGTTGCCCTAGAGAAAGAATAATAGGTCAAGTGATAGAGATTGTGAGAAGAAGCTACTGATGTGTTTGTATGATTAAAAAGTAGGGTTGGAGATCTCCCAGAATTACTACTGATCTCCATATTACACATATTTATTTATTTAAAACACTTATTCCGCTTCTGGAGAAAATGGCTGCTTTGGAAGGTGGACTGTATGGCATTATGCTCTACCAAGGTCCCTCCCCTCCTTAAACCCCACCTTCCAAGCTCCACCCTCAAATCTCCAGGTATTTCTGAACTAGGGTTGCCAACCTCCAGGTGGTGGTGGGAGATCTCCTGGGATTTCAACTGTTCTCCAGGTGACAGAGATTAATTCCCCTAGAGAAAGTGGCCGCTTTGGAAGGTGAGCTCTATAGCATTTGACCCCACTGAAGTCCCTCCCCTCTCCAAACTCTGCCCTCTTCAGAGTCCGCCCCCTCTCCAGGAATTTCTGAGCCCAGAACTGGGAACCTATTCTGAACCCAGAGCTGGCAACCCTATTAAAAAGGGAGATTTTGACAGGTGGAGTTAGGAAAGGCCTTCTCCACCCATATGTCCACCCATCTCCATATGTCCACCCATCTATGATCTGATGGCAGTGTGTGTGTGTGTGTGTGTGGATCTACAGGAACCTGCACTCATATGAAGGGTTTCACGGAGCCACCTCTAAATGATGGAACCCCCTTCTCCTAGAACTTCATTGTACCCCCTCATTGCAGGGCTCCTGGTGGCTTTTACATCACTTGAGCCAGGCAAGTGGAGACACTGCTGAATGGCAGCTTGGCTGCCTGTCAAGTGGGTGGCCCCTCAAAAGATTGCAGGGTGTAGAAAAGGATAGGATTTCTCCCCTGTGAGCCCCCACCTGTGTGTATATTTTCCAGAGTTTCTAACAACCTTCATTCTCATGCTGTTTTAAATTAGGAAGATCTAGCATAATAGAGGCTGAGGCAAGAGGCACTTAAATTAGTTATTGCATTTACTGTTGCTGCAGATCATCTGTAAAACCTATATTGTCTTGAATATGGATTGAATTTAAAAATGGCGACCTTCCACTTTTGATCTCACATTAACAACATTCATGGATTAATTTAATTGTGATTGGATGCATTCCGGAGTAAAAGGTGATCTTTCATATCACTTGTGAAAATACCTTGCAAGGAAATGCTTTTCTCATACAATTTAAGCCATCACTTGTAACTTGTTACCCACCTCAGTGGGCAGCCCATGTACACCATACAGGCAAGATCATATGTTTGTATCCACAGTAGGGCTGTGCACCTTTTCACCTCTGGTATTTTTCAGCTTCAGGTTTAATAAACCTGCAAATTTTTTAAAAAATTAAAATCTTTATATCGGCTTTTTTAAATATTCAAATATTTTCGGGTTAATTAAATTCAAACCTGAAAAATAGGTGGAGCAGAACTGAATGCTGAGGTCGGCCAAGCCCATCGTTTAGTTGTGCATCGCCTACTGCTTCTAAAGTCCACGTGCACTTCAGAAGCAGCAGGTGGCACAGAACTGAGCACCGGGCTCAGCCAAACCCAGCATTCAGTTCGCCACTGCCAAAGTCCAGGGCTTCGGAGATGGTGGCGTGAGCTGAACGCTGGGCAAGCCTGGCATTCAGTTTGCTGCCATTGCCTCCAAAGTCCACGTACACTTCAGAGGTGGCAGCGGCGAGGACTCAGCCAGCAAGTAAGCAAGGGGGAGAGGGAGGGAGGGGCAAAATGGTGGAGGGGCCAAAGCAGCCCTGAATAATGCTGAAAAAAAATTGTATTACTTGGGATCCGCTTTTTCGGCTTCCTTTATTTGCCAACATTTTTTTTTACTAGTAACCCCCCCCTGAAAAATATCGACAAAGTATTTTTTGGGTGGGGGTTCGGTTCAGTTTTAGCCGAATGCACACCCTAATCCACAGTACTTAACAGGAAGAACTCATATCCTTGGTTCTATAATCATAACAAATGAAGTGAATTATCCACACTTAAATTATAGACATGCATTGAAAAGGTGAGAATGATTTTTTCCCCACTCAGATTATCAGTTTAATGAGTCAAAGGAGGAAAAAATGTAACTAGTAGAGTGCCACTAACAGACTCAAGAGTACAGGTCCGGCTATGCAGAAAGCATGCAGACGTGGTAATGGGAGGGGTTTTCTTGGTAGTTGTCATGGGTCTGCCTGCCAATGCCACCTCGGATGAGGAGATGGAAGAATCCAGCCCCAGCCTTCAGATGCTGCAAGAAGTCCCGCTGGACAAGGAGGAGACTTTGTCAGGTAGAGAGGGAGAGGCCAGTACACCAGGCCCCAAGTCCCGCAGCCTGGGACGTGAAGCAGATACAGCAGCCCCACAGCCACCCGACTCACCCTCAAGGTCACCAGAGTCCTTGGAATGCTGGAGAAGGCAGGCCTGGAGAGAGGCACAGGACTTGGCTGGCAGCTCAGCACCCATCAACCTCTGCCTGTGAGCCTGACTGACAGCAACATTGGCTGTCCAGCCATTGATGAGTTGCACCTGTTCCTCAATGATTCCACAGGGTTTTCCTAATAAAAGCAGCCAGGAAAGGGCAAACTAGCATGGAAGCAACTTGTCCACAACCCTTGTGTGCCTGCCATTGGTCCTTTCTCTTGCTCTAGATCTTAGTGTGTTTGACCTTCTGGGCCATGACCTGGCTTGTGCTCTTTGGATTTTCCCTACCTTTTTTTTTTTTTTTTTTACACTTGACTTCTGAATACCTGTGCTTTGACCCCCAGAGTGTGTTTGGCCTATGCTTGTTGTCTCTCACCTCCGTTGAGTTCAGACATGGAACTAATAGGTGTGTGTGTGTGGGGGGGGGAGTCTATGGGGTAAGGAAGCTATTTAGGCAGTACTGGACAAAGCTTGTTGGGGAAACTTTGATGACCAGAGGTTAAAGGGGCAAATGTACATGGGGAAAGCAAAAAAGAAGGGGGGGAGTGAGCCTTTGAAGGGATAGAGCTGGACCACATGAGAATATTAAATGGAGAAGGTAAATGAGGGGCTGCTAGGGAAGGGGTAATAATAAACTGGGATGTGCCAGAGAGTTTGTAAAGCTGAATGGGAGGAAGTACTTCTAATAATCAATCATGTCAAACATCTTTTTAAATTGCTTTGAACTCTAGAAGGAGTAGAAAAATTACCTGAGAAAGAAGATGGCATTCTCCAGCAGAATGCCCAACAGACCACATTTCCTCTTTGCATTTTAGGGGCCAAGTGAGAGGACAGGACACAGATTTGGTTTCATGCAGACCGAGCAGCAAATGCCAACACTGACACCAGGATGTTAAGATCAAGGCAATGTGTCAGCATTGTCAGCTCATTAAAGGATGAACTGGGGTTTAAAAGAAATGGCTGTTGGGCCAATAGTGTGATGTCACTTCCAGGTAAAACCCAGAAGTCACATCACTCCTCTCTAGGAATTGCTGCAAACTCAGTGGCTTTATCATAGAGTTTTTGGCAATTGCTAAAGAGGTGTGGCGTTATTTCCAGGTTTTCCCTGGAAGTGATACTATGCTGTCAGCTTGATAGCCACTCCCCATGTCACTGACCCTCCTGACTCCCTAGTTCAGCATCTTGATCTGTTGGGTCAAGCTTTGTGTTTGTGCTTGCTGCCTGCCCATATAGCCAGAATTATGGTATCTAGTGCTGTATTATTATTGGCTGTAGGACACACCAACATAAAATAGGGCTGTCCTGTATAAAACAGGTTACCCAAGAGAGTGTTTCAAGGGTTCCAAGTGTTCTTGTTCTGAAGAGCAATGATGGTGCCCACAATAATTTCTGGAGATAACACCCTTTATATTACTACATGATACTTACGAGCTAACACTAGACAAAATGTAACTATTACTATTTAGAATTTATCACTTTGTTTTCTTAATCTTAGACTCACAACCCCATGAAAGCTGCAAATGAGAAGACAATGATTTTCCTAAGGTGGTTCATCCAACTCATGGTTGCAGCACACATTCTTTAACTACTGCACCATACTGAGTCAAATAATGAACAACCCAATGTACTGACATGATTCAAAATCTTTGAGATCTCCTTCTTCTTGGTAAAAGTTACTGGGTAACAGAATGTACAATAGCAGCAGTCAACTAATATTGCACAAAACACTTATGAGAAATATTTAATTTATTTTTATTTGACATGAGTACCTGTTGTGGTATGCTAATAGCCCTAGGCTTCCCTGGTACACCCAGCAAGGTGTTCAGGACTGGAGCTAGTGTGCAAGGATGGAATACTGCTGTATAGCCAGAGAGAAACAGGGGTCTCCTGGCATCCATCTTGTTTGTGCCATGCTGCAGAAGCCCACTGGGCAGAGGTCATGCGGTTTACCACATTTTCCCTTGGGAGGACTCCTGGTGTTCCTTGGAAGACAAAGAGACAAGGTCAATTTCATTCAGATGGAGGCAGTAATCTCATCAAGTTGCTAGCCAAGCCATCTGACTGACCCTGCTAGAACCTTTCCAGATCTGCTAGAATCTTTCCAGACCTCCAGAGCCAGCGTGGTATAGTGGTTAAGAGTGGTGGTTTAGAGCAGCGGACTCTGATCTGGAGAACCGGGGTTGACTCCCCACTCCTCCACATGAGCAGCAGAGGCTAATCTGGTGAACTGGCTTTGTTTCTCCACTCCTACACACAAAGCCAGCTGGGTGACCTTGGGCAAGTTACAGTTCTATTAAGAGCTCTCTCAGCCCCACCTACCTCACAGGGTGTCTGCTATAGGGAGGGGAAGGGAAGGTGATTGTAAGCCAGTTTGAGTCTCCCTTAAGTGCCAGAGAAAGTTGGCATATAAAAACCAACTCTTCTTCTTTTCCCTTAATTTCCAATTCCAATTCATTCATTTCCAATTCTCCCTTCATTTCCAGTTCTCCCTTCATTTCCAATTCTAATTACCAATGTTCAGACATTTAGCCATAAGTACCTAGATATTGTTTCTGATCTGCCTCACCTACAAGGTCTACTCTCCTTCCTATTCCTCATCCAATCTAGAGTGATCAAGCCTTTGTCACTGGCAGTGACAAGCCATTATCAAACATTGCCAGGCATAGTGAGACCATACCACTAACTCCTCTCTTGGGTATAAATACCTGCACTCTCACAATGGCAATGTGTCTGCTCAACCCTGCCCGCACCCCCACTTGCTTGCTTGCGGGTCCTCTTCTTTTTCCCTTCCTGCAGCTGCCATTTTGGACCTCGCTCCTGGATTAGGTAAATACACTTCCCTTGGGAACCTCATATCCTTATGTCCACCCCTGCCTATCTTTTATTTCCCTAGCTCTTGAGTGTATCAGGTTTTATGTGTGTTTTGCTGTGTGTGTGCATTTAAAAAGTTATTTTTACAATAAAAAACAATTAATTGTTAAAACAAATCTCCTCTTTATTAAGATTTTTCCACTGGGATATGAACTCTGTATACAAAGCTAAAAGGTCCTGGTTTCCCCTGCCTCTTGCAAAATATATAGTCTTCCCAGCTCATTCCCCCAACCAAAAGGGAAGACAATCTAAATTGGGTAACATACCAGTGCAGCCGCTCTGTTCAGAGGTACTTACACTCTGGTTAAAAGGCAGGGCCTGATATAAACATTTTATCTGAACAGCTAGAATCTGATTGGCTCCAGCCAGCTCTTGCCTCGGTTCAGTGTGTCCATCTTCCCTCTTTCTGCATTTCCTTTGCTGCACTGGCTCTCACAGCCAGGGGCTCTCCAGCATGTGAGCATGATCAAAGCAAGCACATATCAAATCAACAGCATGAAACTGGCTGCCTTGAAGAACCCAAAAGAGCTTTATGGGAAATATGAGGGTTTGCTCAGCGAGTGTCGTGATTTTTCAAAGCAGGTTTTGTTGTTGTTGCGTTTTTTGCCTGACTTCCTTGCAGGAAGAGAATTATGGTCTCATTCCTGTAATCCCCAACTGGCCAGTTCTGTGAAGTAATAATAATAATAGAAGAACTTGGACATGTACATAATGAAATCCTTCCAGTCTATAAAGCTGCCAACTAAAAGGTGAGGTCACAGTGAGTGGACCAAACTGTGATTCAAACTGTGGACAAATGCTTCAGCTGTTACAAATGTATCTGTGTTGTTCCCATGATTTTTGTCTTTCTCTACCTTTCTCCTTCTGTTTCTGTTATAATCTTTCTCTCTAGAGTTACTCTTATGAATGGACAACTGTACCACTTGGCATTGTATGTGGGTGTATGAGATGAGCCTGCCTTTGATCCAAGATCAGCTATTAGTGCCCTGCTCTACATGTTTGCATTAACAGAGATGACATTCATGGGTATGCAGGACAGGACCTTTTCAGCTGTGGCCCCCAGACAGTGGAATCCTTTGCCACAGGAGGTTGGTCAGGTTCATACCATTTGATTTTCTAGAAACTTGGAAACAATTTTATTGTCGAGGCCAGATGAGGTTTTTATAACTTGAAAGTTTAAATTCTGTTGCCAACCACTGATTTTATGAATGATGGCCTGTATGATCTTTTTTAACCTGATGTTTTATTATTATTATTATTGCTGTTTTTATCATTGCTTTTATTCTATTGCTGTCTAAAAGATCTATTGGATCTTTTAGGGTTTTTAAAAAATTGTTTTATAAATTTATAATGTTTTCATTTGGTGTTGTGAACTGCCTTGTAATCCATTTCTATGTGAGAAAGGTAGGATACAAATCTTCTACCTAGATTAACCAAATAAATAAAATTAGAAGGATTCAGCTTGTAACCAAACCTGCTTGGTCATTCCATGAAAGACCCCAGAGTAGCCATCTTATATTTGCAAAGATATATAGAATGGAATATGGACAAATGGGAACGAATTCACAAATTTGACCATATCAATCAAGAGCTAAACAAGGATTGTGGTTACTTCTCACACTGTAAGAAATGAAAATAACCTTATATTGTAACTAGGGTCGTGCAAAAAAAAAAAATTCGGTTAATTTCAGGTTTGGGTTTATTGGGCCTGATTTTTTCAGTAAAACTGGAATAAGTCAAATACCAATAACAGTAAAGGGGTATTTAGGTTTTATTTCCAGGTTTACAAAAAAAACAATTGGGTCCATTATAGTCTATGGGGATTTTTTTCAAAGCTCCTGTGGGGGCATTTTTGGAGGTAGAGTCACCAAATTTGCAGCATAGCTGCAAGGAATCTTTAGATGGAAACCCAAGTTTGGTCAACGTTGGGACAGGGGCAATTTTATGGGCCTGCAAAGGGGTCACCCCCATCCTCCAGGCATTTGCAAGCTGAGCTGTCCATCAGTTTTCAGGTTCAGAAGTTCAGCTACTGTTCCTGGTTACCATGGCTTATAATCCCCCCCCCCAAGGAAATGCGAAGCAACTGACCCTCACTCACCAGTCTTTCCACTCTGATTGGTGGTAGTTCTTGCTTACTTTAGCAGGCATCACTTCTCATTCAAGCAGGTGAATGAACAGTTAACAGTGGCATGCAGCTGCTACTGCTGCCTACCCTCTGACCATCAAGAAGCAGAAACACAGCAATCGTCTCGATCTGTGGTGGTGGCACCCATGCCAGGGTGGGTGGGGAGAGAAGGGATGGACAGGATGGCCCCGTGCTACCACAGCCACCAGAGGCTGCGGCACTGCTGTAGACCCACCTCCGGCCATGGGGCCTCAGCAGCTACCCAGTGGGGCATACACCTAGCAGACTATAGCTTCCTGATTCTTCAGCCTACTCATCTATTAGTTGCCTTCTGTGCTCTTTGAGATACTTGTAGCTGTTCACCAAACCTCTTTCAACCTGTCAGCAAACTTCTTTCAACCTGACAGCAACTGTCTGGAGTAATTATAGGGATTAGAGGGATGCCAGCCTCCGAGTGGGTCCCGAGTGGGACCTGGGGAACTCCTGGAATTACAGCTTCTCTCCAGACTAAAGAGATCAGTTCACAAGGAGAAAATGGATGCTTTGGAGAGTGAACTGTATAGCATTGTACCTTGGTGAGGTCCCTGTCCTCCCCAGGAAACTTGGAAGTTGGAGGTTGTTGCGCGGCAGAAAGAAACACTGCACCTACTGAAAGGTCTTGCTGCTTTGCTGTTAGACTTGCGTCCTGTCTTCCTTTGCATCTGGTCATCCTGTATTTGGCGTGTACTCAAGACCATAAATTAGTAAATTGCTTTGCATCCTGAGCCTGCTTCTCTGAGTCACCCTTAAGCCATCGAACATATAGCAATAACAAAGTTGTTGCTTAATAACTTAAAAACAACCCCATCAAGATGCATTGAGCTGTCATGAATTTCTTCCTATTATTACTTTTTTTTTAGCCCTTCGGTACAAAAATAAAACAATATGCCTGACTTAAGTACATTATTATAGGTTACTAACAGACCAAGGATATTGAATTTGATAGCCTCAGGGAGCAAATGACAAATACATAAAAAGATGACATGATTTGATGCAATTATTATGCTCTGAGATTCTAGAGAAAATAATTATCAGTATAATTTCCTTCTTAGAAAAACCTAACCAGGCAAATAAAGGGGGAAAAAATGCTCAGAAATAGAGGCAAAGAGAGGTGAGGTCATTGTGACTACCACGATTGGTTTAAATTTTCCTTGTGGGAGATGGGAAGAATGACAGAACTAGTGAGATGTGGGGGCAGGGCGGGGCTAGAGGTTGACAGTGAAAGGTGTTTGATGTTTGAGAGTCTAGAAAGATCCTGACAAGAAAACAGCTTGTGAATCAGATAAATAGGCTGTTCCTCAGGCCTCTCTTCACTGGCAGATGGCTGAGGAAATTCCAAGCATACTAAGGCCTGTGAGCTATCTTATGTCTAATTACGGGAGAACTATTGCCTTTAGATAATTTTGAGTTAATATTCTAGGGTCTTACAGGTGTACTTCAAAATATGTGGCAGGACTGTATAATTTCCTCATCGTGTTTAAAAGCAAGTGAATGAAGACGTCAGCTGTTTATTGTAATCCTGTTTCATAGCTTGCAATACACAGGATACAGAATTTAAAAGCACCAATTCCTTAACGGACTACATAATTTTCCTCTGTTGAGGATTAGCTGCTGTCTATAACCTTTCAAGATGTAAGTCCGTTTTATAAAGAAGCAACTGGCAAACTTTAATGCAGGCTCACTATTCCCCTCTCTTAGTGGAGAAAGGCAATGTCCACCATACAGTAAATGTCAGGAACAGTTTTTTGAAAAAATTACATTTACAACTACATACTTTTGTAGTATATCTGCAGCATCTTGAACAAAACAAGGGGAAAAGCCAAAATTGAGAAGCAAGATGATGAAGGAATAAAATGGCAAGCAAGTTAATGCAGCTGCAAAATAAATGCCTTCTTCCACCTTAATTTAGCCCAGAAGATGGGTCCCTATCTTGACTTGGCTGATCTAGACTTGGCCCTGTAGATTCATGCCACAGTGACTCTGAGGCCAACTTTTCACGGACGATTTTGCTGCTCTCTTGCCGTGGAGCAGACAAAAAAAAGCGATTTAAATTTTTTTTTCATGGCCACGGAGCATCCCCGTCAATTCGGAAGTAGTTTTGGTTTTTCATGGGAACAAAGCAGGCAGTATTCTACAACGGTTTGGTCTGCCCCTTTGCTGAGACCTCCCCTTCTGATAAGCTCATTGTTTATGCCTGCCCCAACTCCGCCCAGTGGATTACCTTGTGCGGTTCACCTCTGTGGACACGGCCCCAGCGCAAAAAAACAAGCACCAGTCCCTCTGGTTTCCTTATATAATTTTTCTATTTACCATGCTCCCCGTTTCCCCCACCCCCATACTTGGCCATGCTCCCCCCCTTTCCCAGACTTTGACAGACAGTCATCGTTGTGCACCCCCTCCCCAGTAGAGCTCCGGCCGTCCAGTGCCAGGAACTTCCATCCCAGAAGGCTGGCAGCCTTAGTTGTGAGCCTTGGTGGCGAGCGCTCAGGAGACCAAACTGCTTGACTCCACTTTCATGCAAACGAACGTATGGGGAGTTTTGCCTTGGATTTGCCGCTCTCTGGATGCTCTCTGGATGCACACTCTCCCTTCCCTTCCCTTTGCAGCATGCCGATCCGCACACTTTCCCAAGATTTCCATAGTTCCTTTGTTCTGTTCTTTTACCAGGTTGGGGATGCACAGGATGCATGTGGGGGGGGGAGAGGAGGGAGACCCAGAGCAGACTGGCCATCCCTCCTCAGAAGGGTGATGGGAGGGAGTTTTGCCTTGGATTTGCCACTCTCAGGATGCACATTTTCCCCATCCGAATTCTCAAAACTCAACAATAAGCCCCCAAAGCAGAGTTTCGAGAATTTGAATGGGGAAATATATATCTAAAGAGTGGCAAACCCAAGGCAAAACCTACCAGGCATAAATGGCCAAACACTCTCCCTTCCCTTCGCAGCATGCCGTTCCATCCTGCCTTGGAGGGAGGGTGTCCCCCAGGCGCGATCCCCTAAACAGACTCTGACCCCCCCCCCGAAAGAATGAATGACTGGGCTCGCTTAGGTTAGCAAAGCCGCTGCACTCGCTGCCTGAAAACAAAGAGCACGATCTGCAGCAGCTATGTGCCACCTGGCACTCCTATGAAGAGAAAACGCACACATCTCCGGCCGGAAGACTTCTGCGAAGGTGGAATGGCGGCCTGCAATACTTGTCGGAGCACAAAACTCCCCTTGTCCAATCACCGTTCGCGTGCATGGCAAGTCACGGGGAGGGAAGAGAAATTTGCCTGCATGGGCGGGGAGAATAGATCCGACTACAGGGAGTTTTTCATGGAGATCTGCGTCAAAAACCACGCAGCAAAGAACAGACCAAAACAGGTTTGACTTGACGTAGGGATGAAGTGGGATTTTTCCTCAAATTTGAAGCAGTCATGAAAAATCAAAAATTAGCAGCGTGGCAAAACAAAAGTGAAACCGCTGCAAACCGTGAAAAAATGACCTGAGACTAGATTATTGTAATGCACTCTATATACCGTATATACCCGTGTATAAGCCGACCCGCGTATAAGCCGAGGTGCCTAATTTCTCCCCAAAAATGGGGAAAAACTAGGCACCTGCGTATAAGCCGAGGGTCGGCTTATAACCCCTCCCCCCCACAGGCTTACCTGACAGGGCTCCCGGCAGCAAGTGGCGCGGGCCTGGCGGCGGCACGGCACGGCAGGGGCCGGGGCAGCCTCCCTGCAGCTGCAGGAGGCCGCCCCAGGCCTCTCCCGGTGGCGGGAAGCGGCAGCGCGGCGGGGGCCAGGGCAGCCTCCCTGCAGCTGCAGGAGGCCGCCCCAGGTTGCTCTCGGCGGCAGGAAGTGGCGCAGGCCCGGCGGCGGCGGCAAGTTCCCCCCTCTCTCCTCCCTCCCTCCTCCCTCCCTCCTCCCTCCCCCCTCTACTGTATTGACCCGCATATAAGCTGAGTTCGGCTTTTTCAGCCCTTTTTTGGGCTGAAAAAAACGGCTTATACGCGAGTATATACGGGTCTGCTCTTGAAGTAAATTTAGAAACTCCAGTTGGTAAAGAATGCCACAGCTTGGTTACTTTCAGGAGCTAGGCAGTATAAATTCATAATTAAATGTTAGATCCTCATTTATGTGTGTGTGTAAAGTGCCATCAAGTTGCACCCAACTTAGAGCGACCCCTGGTGAGGTTTTCAAGGCAAGTGATTAGGCAGAGGTGGTTTGTCATTGCCTTCCTTTGCAGAGTCTTCTTTGGAGGTCTCCCTTCCATGTACCGACCCTGCTTAGCTTCCAAAATCTGATGAGATTGGGCTATACCATGCTTCCTTCCCTGCCCTCATTTATACGGGAACCTATTTATTTCAGTGCTCTGAGGGATAGTTGGCATTTTCAAATCAAAGGGGAGCTAATAACACCCAATTTGTTTCAGTGTTTCAGTTACAATATTACTCCAAACAATGGTTTGCACTAAAAACAGTTTAGAACCCAAACAACAGTCTGAACCTCCAAATGGAAAGCAAAAGCAATCCAGATTTATACTTTAGAACTACCATTTCTCATCAATTCAATATTCCCTTTTCTATGGTTCGGGGGTCTCTGGAAGAGCAGGTATAAGTACTGTTTATGGTTTGTCTAATGAAGCAACATGCCAAACCAGAGTTAGCACAAATTATGGCTTGCAAAACCACATAAAGCCATGGTTCTTTATTCTGGTTTGCTAACTAATCATAATTGTCCATTTATAGCGCAGTCCTACACAGAGCTATACCCTTTGAAACCTATTGACTTCAGTGAACTTGGAAGGTATAACTCTGCCTAAGATTGCACAGCTAGATGACAGCTCATAGCTACATTTCCTTAGTATGGTTTGCATTTAAATTATGTGTAATGATGTGTAAGACATACAGGGAATCTGAGGTTTGGATTAAGGAACGTTATATGTAGAAAAAGAACTTTAATTAGTTGGTTTACAGTCAAATGCTACTTCTTATAGCCTCCTGTTCATATATTATATTCATGTTTTGCGATTCAGAAGTTATTGAGTATTTTGATACCTCCAATGTATAGATTATATACATTGTATTCATATTAAGCACCTAAGGTAGCAGGAAATGTTGCTTGCATTTCACTTACCTTTTCCTTTTAACTTGTATAATTTGGCTATTTCCCACTGTACTTCAATCCATATTATGTCCACATAATGCATTTGATCTGACCTGGATTGCCTAGGCTGGCCTGGACTCTTCAGATCTCAGCTGCTAAGCAGGGTTGGCCCTAGCTAGTATTTTGATGGGAATACCAGGGTCGCTACGTAAAGCCAGGTAATGGCAAACCACTTCTCAACGTCTCTTGCCTTGGAAATTCTACTAGTGGCAATTTCATGACAAAAAATGCAGCTTCCTAACCCTTTTCAGCCCAGGAATGTCCCCTTGAGCAACAAAGGTCAGGAATGCACTGTCAGATTTTTAACTTAATTTTTTAAAAAAACATTATTCTAAATGAACTGTATTTGGGAATATATTATATATAAATTTTATGACCTGTTTTTATTCTATGAGTGTATTTTCCCTGATTACAATAGATTCCCTGACGAAGCCTCAGGCAAAACGCGTCGGGATCAGGAAATAACAATAAAGAATTTATTCAACACCTTTATTCAACACTTTATTCTTCTGCTTGCTACTGCTAGTGTGGCCATAGCCTGACAGCATCTTTGGAAGACAGGCATCTGAGACTAATAACCTGATATCAATTTTAGCAGGCTAATTCTTGTTTCCATCCTACGACAGTAAAATGTACGTGTTATTGGCGCAAGAATTCTATTTTGAGCCTCATTTGAAGCTCATAAAAATCGATGAAAGGGCATGAAGCACTTTAGAATACAGCAGTTAGATACTTAAGTAGAGACTGTAAAGGCAACAAAGGAGACAATTGTTTAAAGAAGCAACAAAGAGTGGCTTGAGAGAAAGGGCATTGTCCAGTGCCAAATTTTCCTATCTAGAGGAAATTTTTAGAGAACTATCCTAGGTTATTTTTTTCTTTGTCAGAAGGGCAGTAAAGAATTGTCCATTCCAAGCTACATCTATAGGGACCACAGCTATTCCAGGTAAAGCATATTAGTACAGTACAACTGCCCAGCTGTCCAATATTGTATATTTAGTTGGTATAATTTCTTCCTAATTGGTTACCATGCATATTTTAGCCTGATTCTTAATGTTCATGAACCAATATCAGACTACAGATCAGAGAAGTTCATAGGTATGAACCTTTCTCAATCCAGAGCTTTCCTGCACAGAAAATGAGATGTGGGTCTTCTAGCCTAGCCTTTTTCTTGACTTCTTGAGGGAATTCATTTGTTTAGAGAAGTATTTAATCACTTTGTGCCTTTACCTGTTTTTTTGAAACAGCACAGCCCAGGTTTACTGTCTCAGAGAGAAACAGGCCTTAAATACTTTAACAACACTGTCAGGTGGGGGGAGAATTAAGTAAAATATTCTATTCTAATCTTGTAGGTCGCTGCTATACTGATGGCAGCTTGCACATAGTAAATGAGCTAATTACCCTTTCTTAGTTAATGCCACATTCCCATACTCAAACTACACTGCAGCAGCTTAAATGCCAGGGATATAGAAAAGTATAATGTCAGCCATTTGACTTTTAATACCGACCAATAAAGCAGATAGGATAGTTCTAAAATGCACCCATCAATATCTTGAGAACTGCAAGCAGATCTTATTGTTAAGGTTATGCCTCCACTTGTACATGAAATTATTCATAGTTAGCATTCGGTCATTGTCAATGTGGTATATAATGTTCTTGGATATGAATTAAAGACTTCATTGTGTGTGTTAAGTGCCGTCAAGTCGCTTCCGACTCATGGCGATCCTATGAATGAAAGTCCTCCAAAATGTCCTGTCTTTGACAGCCTTGCTCAGATCTTGCAAATTGAAGGCTGTGGCTTCCTTTATTGAGTCAATCCATCTCTTGTTGGGTCTTCCTCTTTTCCTGCTGCCCTCAACTTTTCCTAGCATGACTGTCTTTTCCAGTGACTCTTGTCATCTCATGATGTGACCAAAATACAATAGCCTCAGTTTAGTCATTTTAGCTTCTAGGGTCAGTTCAGGCTTGATTTGATCTATAACCCACTGATTTGTTTTTTTGGCAGTCCATGGAATCCGTAACACTCTCCTCCAACACCACATTTCAAAGGAATCTATTTTATTCCTATCAGTTTTCTTCACTGTCCAGCTTTCACACCCATACATAGTAACAGGGAATACGATGGCATGAATTAATCTAGTCTTGGTGGCCAGTGACACATCCTTACACTTCAAAATATTTTCTAGCTCCTTCATGGCTGCCCTTCCCAGTCTCAATCGCCTTCTGATTTCTTGGCTGCAGTCTCTCTTTTGGTTGATGGTGGAGCCAAGGAATAGAAAGTCTTGAACAATTTCAATTTCCTCATTGTCAACCTTAAAGTTGTGTAATTCTCCTGTAGTCATTACTTTTGTTTTCTTGATTTTCAGCTGTAGTCCTGCTTTGGCACTTTCTCTTTTAACTTTCAGCAATAGTCGTTTCAAATCTTCACTATTTTCTGCCAATAATGTAGTGTCATCAGCATATCGCAAATTATTAATGTTCCTCCCTCCAATTTTCACTCTACTATCATCTAAATCTAATCCATCTTTCCTAATTATATGTTCTGCATATAGATTGAAGAGATAGGGAGATAAAATACATCCTTGTCTGACACCTTTGCCAATTGGAAACCATTCCGTTTCTCCATATTCTGTTCTAACTGTGGCCTCTTGTCCAGAGTACAGGTTGCGCATCAAAACCATCAGATGTAGTGGCACACCCATTTCCTTTAAAACCAGCCATAGCTTTTCGTGATCCACACAGTCAAAAGCTTTGCTGTAATCTATGAAACACAAGCTGAATTTCTTATGAAATTCTCTCGTATGCTCCAGTAACCAGCGTATATTTGCAATATGATCTCTAGTGCCTCTTCCTTTTCTGAAACCAGCTTGAACATCAGGCATATCTCGTTCCATATATGGTAACAGCCTTTGCTGTGAGATTTTGAGCATCACTTTACTTTCATGAGAAATTAATGCGATGGTCCAATAGTTGCTACAATCTTTGATGTCTCCTTTCTTGGGAACTGGAATGTAAATGGATCGTTTTCAATCTGTGGGCCATTGTTTTGTTTCATTGCACAGCTTTTTTAAGGTAAGATGAACTTCATGGAGTAGGGTATGTAATGCAGTATTAAACTAATAGGGTGTGTGTGTGTGTAATATGTAGTACATTACTTGGTTACACATACCTCCTGGCTGGGATGAGCAGAAGGAAGCAAACTCTGCTGGGATTATCTCCAGCCATCATCAGTGCTAGGTGAGCTATTTGGAACATCACTAAGGGTGTTCCCACCTTAGCATTCCTTACCACATTAATTTTTATTTCATTTTTTTATTGTGTCACTCAAAGAGAGCCAAGGGAAGAAATGCATTATGAGACCATAAGAAAACCGTGTCTTGTGTGCCAGAAAATGACTAGCACTTTATGAGAACATACCTTCCTTGAATACATGGATTCAATTAAAGTCGCTATTTGCAGAGATGAGATTTGCAGTTCATCTCATCTATGAAAACATTATAGTTTATTACTAAATAAGGAACAGTTATTTGAAATAAGGAACAGCTGGCAAGACTAGCCGAAGTCACCTTCCTACAAATAAGTTAATTCATATGCAGGTGTTCTAGAATCTAGTTGATCTTTGCAAAGGCAGCATGGAGAGCGTGCTTACAAATAAACCTACTCCCATAAATGCACATTAACATTTCAAGCAGCACAACAAAAAAGGATAATGTCTTTATGATATTTGTCCAAGCATTATAAGGATCATTTTGGGAAAATTAGCACCTCTTTCATGAAGCAGTAACTTCCGTGTAACAAAACCAGATATGGAATACCAGGGCCAGACTTCCTCAGCTGTTTTGATATGTTTTAGGATGTTTCCCATGGAACTTCTCCTTGTACTGACAAAAGTCAGTGGACCTTATAAATAAATAAAATGCTGAGCTGTTGTTTGATTGGTTTTGTTGATTTTAAAGAGTCTCTGTTAGCTGCCTTGGCCTCTGTTGAGGAAAGGCAGACTATATACATTTTTTAAATGGTGAATACAAATAAACAAGTCATGTACCCAAATAAGAATAATTGGAGCTGTCACTGAATTTCACCTAAAGCAACATTTTAAGGCTCAGAGGTTCCTACTGAAATATCTTAGGAATTTTGAGGGAAGCAAAGACTTTTATTATGGCTAGAAATATTTTCCTGGGGCCTCCCTACAAGTGAACCATAAAAATATTAATATAGGTCAATCTACACTGAAGATGGTTTCTCCTTTTTACCTGCATGGATGACCTATTGGAGAAATTCTTCATGGGTAAGCAATTTAGGCCTAGCGGTGCCATTTGGTTTTGTGAATGCAATGGTTCCTCCTTGACGGAAGCATCCCACAAATTCTGAGGGAAGCAAAAGTTGTTTAAGACTAGCAAAATCCATATACATTCAAATGACTGGTCTACTTGAAACTTTCCTGATCAAAGTTTGTATTTTCTGTACAAACCTTGGACTTACTGTTCCCCTGGAAGCCTGGTGGTTTTTCTCGATTCCTAGATCTCTGATGTCTAGTTTCTTGTCAGTTGTTCGGCATAGCCCTGATGTGGTCCTGTCAGATGTAGTGTTTTGAAGTCAACTCTGTTTTCTAGGACTAATAGCAGACCATAATTTGAAACAATTCTGAGGTTTTACTTGTAGTTGAATGTCTCCACTAGGTTTGCTAGCTCCTAGTTGGGAAATTCCTGGAGATTTGGGGGTGGAGAATGGGTAGGGCAAGGTTTGGGGAGGGGATGGAGTTCAGCAGAGATGTGATTCCATACAGTTTACCCTCCAAAGCAGTCATTTTCTCCAGGAAATCTGATCTATGTCATTTGTTGTAGGGGTGCACATTCAGATATGCCAAACTGAAAAAAGGTGCAATTTGACTAGAGCCGAAAAAGCCGAATCTGAAAAAATGGATTTTGGGGGCTTTTTTGGGGACTTTTTTGGTCTTTTTGGGATTCCCCATAGTCTTCAATGGAGGCAAAATGCCTATGGGGAATATTTGCAGGCCTCTGGGGGACTGTTTTTTTTTTATAAAGATAAAGGCACCAAATTTGCAGCACAGCTGCTGATGATGTTCCGTACAAGAACCCCCAAGTTTGGTCATGATTGGGTCAGTGGGTCCAATTTTATTGGCCCCCAAATGGAGGAAAAAATGGGGGCAAATAAAATTGGACCCTCTGACCCAATCTTTATCAAACCCAGGGTTTAATGTAAGGAGAGTCACCCACAATTAACAAGCTCTTTCCAACCCAGCACGAGATTCACTGGTTTGCATTCTAGGTTGTCAGTTTGAGTTATTAGTGTCATAACTATAACTTTTAAAATGTTTGCACATATAGGATTACTTTGTTTTAAATAGCTGTGCAGGTCATATCATTTTTACCATACTGTAAAGTAAGCCTTTAAAGTAAACATTCTTAATTGTGAGCACACTTTTTATAACGTTTATGTACATCCAAAAGATAATAATATTTATTAAGGACAAAATAATATGACAGAAAATAAATGTTTAAAAATCTAATTTTACCAAACCTATATAGACCAAACCAGGAAATAGGTAATATAATTAAACTATACATAGTCTGATCCAGATAGGGCATAAATACCCAGAATCAGGCTATTGTATGATAAGGATAAGGAACTTACCTGTGAGATTCTTGGCCTGATCCTACATCTGGGCCTGGTGTGTAAGTAGTCCTGATGAGATCAATAATCATACTGCCATTTGTCTCATTAGCACAGAGAAGTAGGGGACTGGATTCAGTTAGCCACACAAAAAGGATTAACAGAATCACTAATGCTCTGATGCGTGCACATCTTTGGCTATTGGCCTATCAACTGTTGGATCAGGACATGCTCTCAGATCCAGGCTTACTGCTGGACAAACACGTGTCAGCTGGGCCAGGAGTGCCTTTTATTAACTTTCACTGGTTAGCCAGTTGCAGCAATTCCTGGGCAGAAAAGATGTGGCCATAGGGTTGCCAGGCCCCCCCTCTCCTCTGGCAGGAGGTTTTGGGGCAGAGCTGGGGTGGGGATCGTGCTCGGCCGCACCAATGCAATTACATCACTTTTGGTTTACACCTGGAAGCTCTGCATCGAGACGGTCTGCTTTACCGCTCAAACTCCCGGGTTTGAGTGGTAAAGCAGCCAGCCGTGATGCGGCACATCTGGGTGTAAACCGGAAGTGACATAATTGCGTTGGTGCAGCCTAGTGCAATCCCCACCCCAGCTCTGCCCCAAAAACCTCCTGCCAGAGGAGAGGGGGGACCTGGCAACCCTATTTTCCCTCCCTTTGTATAAGACTGTGAGTTTAATGGATGTTTGGTTCTTGCTGCCCTTGATTTCCAGAGGGAAATACCATTTTCTAGTCAATATCTGAATTTAGCAAGGAACTGAACTCATGCAAAATCTGTTCACATCATCAGGAGCTTTAAGTTCAGAACCACAGCACTGTATTTGCAGCATATGCAATTATTTAGAAGTTAAGGTGTTTAAAAATCCACTCTCTTTTTATACATTGTAAGCATGAGGGAAGGATATGAATATACTAGGTGTGTGTCTACGGTCAATATTACCTAGATGTTAGTTTCTTTTGCCTGAATACCCTGCAGTTTTGAAACTGCTGGTATGAGGAAAGGCAAATTGAAAGGTAATTTCTCACCTGCCCTCTGTCAAATTACCCTCTCAGCACATTGATTCCAAGCAGCCATTTTAAGAATGTCTTATGGATCTAAGTTCAGCAGATGGATCTAAGTCAGCATCAATCTCATTTATCATATAAATCACTGAGTTCTTTCTTGAAACCACAGAGGAAGTCCATCTGGGAAACCAAGTGCACAGAAATGGGAGTAAATTCTTCTGCGTTAACTACCATTGGAAATTTGCAATAAAATCCAAAACCAAATAACCACACACACCAATAAGCTAAATTCTAAAGAAGCCTTTAGTGAAATGTCTGACTCTACCTCCTGCTGGCCAGAGTCCTTTCATTAATGTGTCCAAGGGTTGGGGCTCAGTTTAGGGAGAGTAGGGGGGTTCAGCTGCATCCTGAACCCTCTCTCTTTGGCATTAAGGCAGTCCGTATGGTTGCCAACTTCCAGGTACTAGCTGGAGATCTCCTGCTATTACAACTGATCTCCAGCCGATAGAGATCAGATCACCTGGAGAAAATGGCCACTTTGGCAATTGGACTCTATAGCATTGAAGTCCCTCCCCTCCCCAAATCCTGCTCTCCTCAGGCTCCGCCCCAAAAAACCTCCCACTGGTGGCGCAAAGAGACCTGGCAACCCTATTCGGCCTTCTTTGGGCTGGCCTAATAAAGGATTATCTGGGGTGGGTTGACCATGGACTCCTCCAATGCCCTCTCTTCAACTGCAGGCCCATGGTGAGTGAAGGGTAAATGTTTCCCCTGCAGAAAATGGATGCTTTGGAGGGCAGAGTCTATGGCATTGTGGCCCAATACGGTCCCTGTCCTCCCCAGGCTCTATCCCCACATCTCCAGGAGTTTCCCAAACAGGAACTGGCAACCCTACCCCCCATTCTCCCCGCTAATGTCCAAGGGGACCTGGCAAGTGGCAACCCTAATTCAGCATGTCTATATGCATCAATAGTGCAAATGACATCTCTTAGCAGGCATTTCAGGACAGAAAAATTGAACAAGGGGAAAAGCTTAAAACTGTCTCTGCTGCCCCAGTCCACAATGGGCTCCTGCGTGGTTATATTTACTATGGGGAAAATGCTTGGGAACTTTGTATCTGGAATTCCCAGAAGCTCTGTACCTGGAATTCCCTGTGTCTGAAAAATGCAATTAACTGCCCCGTGTCACTGAATTTGGATTTACCTGTCTGTTACCTTTATTAGTATACTGGTAGAAAGCCTTAAGCTGGTTAGAAGCATGTAAGATTGAGTGCCTGGGTTTTGCAACCACTGGTTTAACCCCTATAAATGTCAAGTTAGGGGGTAGTTCAGGTCTCAAAAATGCAGTTACTTTTACAAAGTCAGAGTACTTCAAGTTGCAGCTTGAAATTCTGTCCAAAGCCCTGCAGCCACAGACTACAAACTGCGATCATTCTCAGCTTCATTGGTAATGACCTGCACTAGCTTTTATTGCTCATGACTAGTATCATAATGATCTCTGCCAGGAGAGAAGTTCATTTGTTTGATTTTCCACTTGCTAGAGTTCCAAGCAATACATCAATCTTTTAGTACTTTCTCAGCATGATTGCAGTTGTAAACTATCAGCAGAAAACAAAGCATAATATGATCAGGACAAGATGTGGGCTCCTTATGAGCTGAAACGTACATCTAGCAATACCATGTGATGGGAATCTTCCATTTCAGGCCAAAGGCGGTCTAGAGGTCTCCTGCATGACTAAGTAGAAGGTTTCTACTTGTAGCAGGCACTAGCCTGCTCCACCTACCCTCCACACATCACGAAGTCTAAACATATACCACCCCTGATCACAGGAGTAATCCTACTTGTGAGTGTTCTATCACCATGTGGAATAGGGTTGCCAATCACCAGGTACTAGCTGGTGAACTCCTGCTATTATAACTGATCTCCAGATGATAGAGATCAGTTCACCTGGAGAAAATGGCCACTTTGGCAACAGGACTCGATGGCATTGAAGTCCCTCCCCTGCCCAAACCTCTCTCTTTTCAGGCTCCGCCCCCCCAAACCTCCCACCAGTGGCGAAGAGGGACCTGGCAACCCTAATGTGGAAGCTGAAGGCAAGGACAGAGGACATTCCTCTGCCACGCTGCCTGTGCATTTTTAAATGTCTGAAAAGTGCCAGGGACAGCTGGAATAATGGGAATAGTCTTGAATGCTGACGAGCTTCAAAATTGGAAGAGGTGAGGCTTATTTATGATCCCCCCCCACCAGGGCTCATAACCCCACAGAAATCCTTCCTTAAGAAATGAAATATCCAGTAACTGTGCCAGCATTATTATTTGTGTATGCATACTTGGGAATATCAACCTGACTTTTTTTTTAACAACGTTTGTGTGTCTACCTTACATAGGAGTATACATTCCCAGTGGTCCAAGTCTTAAATCCAATGAAATCCTTAATACTTTATTTCCTTTTTGACTTTAGTAGAGTTGAAATGTTATATATATTCTTCAGCTTCTCTTAATTAGAGTTTCCGGTCAATACCATAAGGTCTCCCCCTCCCCATCTAAAATACGCTTCTCAATTCCTGTGGTTCTTTTTTCCGGTTCTTTTAGTGAAAACAAATGGATCCAGCTGCATAAATAGATTTTTGTTTCACTGAAGTCAACAGCTGAAACCAATATAGTTCTTCGGAGGCTGGCTGAAGCAAAAATTCAAGGTGGAAAACTATTTGTAAGGTATTTTTATTAGTAAGCTGGAAAAGATGTGTATAATTTATAGACTGTACAGGGATTTGGAATTATTGACGAACCAAACACAAGCAAGTGTCTCCAAAATGTGGAGAACATACAAGCATCAGTTCAGTTTGCACAGAGTATGAGTGAAAACCACAGAGGACTAGTCTAAACATTTAATGCAGCAAAAAAAATACCTGGTAAAGTACAGTAAACATAGGGAACTATTAGATTTTATCATAATTTTCCTTCTATCACCATGGAAGTTCATTGCAGTGGAAAAAGCAAAGGTCAGAAGTGTGGTAAATACTGTGAATACTGTAGTTATTTAGAGTGTCACACTCTTAATCCTCCTCATGAAATCATGCCCACAATTCTTCTAGCCTACATGACTGTTAAGGAGCCCCATGTCACAGAGTGGTAATCTGCAGTACTGCAGTCAAAAGCTCTGCTCACAACCTGAGTTTGATCCTGATGGAAGTCGGTTTCAGGTAGCCGGATCAAGGTTGACTCAGCCTTCCATCCTTCTGAGGTCGGTACAATGAGTAACCAGCTTGCTGGGGGTAAAGTGTAGATGACTGGGGAAGGCAATGGCAAACCACCCCGTAAACATAGTCTGCCTAGTCAACGTCGGAATGTGACATCACCCCATGGGTCAGTAAACCTTTACCTTTACATGACTGTTACATATGGAATTCTGTACTTCATTACCTCACGTTGTAGGATTTTGTTTCATTATAGGAGTGATGAGAGACCTTTCACCATAGTGGTACTATAGTTTGTTTTTTACTTTATTTGTTCTGGGTAGAAGATTAAGGAGGACATCCAAAGTTATGATGAAAAAGAGATCAGACTGGAAGGAGGGTTCTGAAAGGAAACAAAGGAAGCTTGAACTGAGGAAAATACTCAGCGATAAAAGAGACTGAGCAAAGAAAGTGCAGATGTTATTATCACTTGTGTCAAGTTCAAGACTTCCAAGTTGCTCAACTTTGTCAGAGACCAGGATTGCCAGCTCTCAGAAGACACAAATTTTGCAAGTGGTGGAGACTACACAGGGCCAGAACCAGGTGGGGCCTGGAGTTCATCTGGAATTACAACTGATCTCCAGTCTACAAAGATCAGTTCCCCTAGAGAAAATTGCAGCTTTTTTGGTGTGTGTGTGGATTCTATGGCATCACAACCCTACTGAGCTCCTTACCCTCCCCAAATGCTGCGCTCTCAGGCTCCGCCCCTAAATCTCCAGGAATTTCCCTACCCAGAGTTAGGGGGTGGAAGTGGAGTCAAGTGGTAGAGGGCCAGAGTTGTGGGATAAAAGCTTAGTGCCAACAGAAAACAATGTTCATATAAACCGCATAGCTATTCCACATGTTTGTAAGTCACACCAAGCAATACACTAAGACATGATAACTGGCCAACACAGATAATCCCACTGCAGTCCAGATTCCTATTCTGCCATAGGCAAAAAGCAAGAACTAAAGTGGTATATAACTCAAACAGGTGAGAGCATAATAAACACATCTATACTTACATCTATAACACACATATATGCAGCATGTTATTAAAGAGTTAAATATTTAGCATTAAGCATTTAGAGCATGTTCTGGAAATATGGTCATCTTTTCTAAAGAACAGAAATGATAAGGCTGAGAATCTCTAGTTCAAAAGATCATCAGTGAATCCATCATAGAGAACCCAACATTCAGGTATAGCAGATCTCTCAAAAAAGTGAGATATGCTGAACAACAACTACGGTATTTAAAACCCATGCAAAACAACTGATTGTTCAAGAAAGGCAGCCAAAGCAATAGGCAAAAGAATGCATAGCATAGAGAACTCAAAGCCATGCAGGCATTCATACATACAGTCACTCTCCTCCTTGGGCCTCTCCTGAGTTGCTTCTGGTGGGAGGCTGTTTCTTCCCTTTTCGTGATGGGCCTTGACACTGGGTGTTGACATAAGAACATAACATAAGAAAGGCCCTGCTGGATCAGACCAAGGCCCATCAAGCCCAGCAGTCTGTTCACGCAGTGGCCAACCAGGTGCCTCTAGGAAGCCACTAACAAGACGAGTGCAGCAGCACCATCCTGCCTGTGTTCCACCGCACCCAAAATAATAGGCATGCTCCTCTGATACTAGAGAGAATAGTTATGCAGCATGACTAGTATCATTCTAACTAACAGCCATGAATACCCCTCTCCTCCATGAATGAGTAGACAGAATGAGTAGAGAAGGCCTGCTGGTAGGGCAGGCAGGCTGCCAGTGCTGCCTACTATCCCATCCACTTGGAGCAATGGTATGCCCCAAGTACACTATAAATCAATGTGACAGTGCAATACCATATTGGTTTGGCCAGGATCCACAAGTTGAGGTTGGGCTTGGCAGCTAATGTCTTTTCTACTAAGCACCTTGTCTGCCTGCCTGCCTGCCTGCCTGCCTGCCTGTCTGTCTCTGTCTGTCTGTCTGTCTGTCTGTCTGTCTCTCTCTCTCTCTCTCTCTCTCTCTCTCTCTATCATTGAGCAATTTGATTTATACCATGCCCTTTCCTGGCAGGGGTATTATCTTACATTAACTGTGTTAAACTTGCTATCTTTAGTGCTTGCCATCTTCAAGTTTATCCAAATCAATGAACATATGAACAGATGTTTTAAGCAGTTATTATGTTGTGATATGACTCTAGAACTGCCATTTCATTCAACGGACTGGATCTCTGTGGTCTGGATATCATCTTTAATTCTGGGAGAACTCCAGGACCCTACATAATGTTCAGCTACAAAGCTGTTTGATATCTGTTTGAGGTAGAGGGTGAATAGGTGAGCAGACTGGATGGTCAGATCATAGGTGATTGTAGCTGTTGAATATATAGGGTTGCCAGCTTCAGGTTGGAAAATACCTGGAGATTTTGGGGGTGGATCCTGAGGAGGGCGGGGTTTGGGGAGGGGAGGGACTTCAATGCCATAGAGTCCAATTGCCAAAGCAGCCATTTTCTCCAGGGGAACTGATCTCTGTCAGCTGGAGAGCAGTTGTAATAGCAAGAGATCCCAGCTAGTACCTGGAGCTTGGCAACCCTAATTCAAGCATGTACTCGAGTCAATCTAACTCTGCCTGGGGGCAGCACAGTCACACCACATCCCTGCTGAGCTAGTTTCCCTCCCCAGACTCCACCCTCCCCAGGCACCACCTCTAAACCTCCAGGAATTTCCCAAGGCAGAGCTGGCAACTCTAGCAATAGCTATACCGAAAGAGTTTCATTTCCTTGTAGTGATGGTCCTTGCTGCCAGGAGCTTTTGCATCTGTGCAGTAGGAGAAATGATTCTTCCCAAGGCCATGGATGGACAGGTCAGGCAATTAAACGATTGGAGGGCTTAACTCTGCCTCCCATAAGACTGTGCAAAAATGAGCTTGCAAAAAAAATAACATTGATAGAATGGATTTAAACGAAAGCAAACAGTAGGGCTTAAAATCACGCTTCTTTTATAATCACTGACAGATTGATTGCTCACTGTTTGTTTACATGACTGGCTGCTGAGCAGTGGGCAGGGATAACGGGTCTGCGGGGGAGGGGACAAGTAGGAATCCCATTGGGTGGAGAATGAGCATGTGTGAAACACTGCCTATTGTACTGTTTGAATGTGTGAACAGGGCAAACAGCTGAAGTGCTCAACAAAAAAATAGGCTCCTTGTTTGCAACCAGCTGGAAGGTGTTCGAGCATCCCTATTCTAATTTAGCAAAATTAAAAATTTCAATGTGGGGTATATGTTCCAGGCCATGAACTCAGAGACTGGAGGCATAGTGGCACCTGAAAACTGATTTTTTCAAGGTGGAATTTGGGGAGGATGTGATATCATTTTCAGGTGATGCTCTTGTCTAGGACTTTCCCCTGATCTCTGTGGTAAAGTACATAGAAACATGTTGAAGTTCCTAGGGCATCACTATAGAGACCATTTTCTGGCTGTTTTTCTCTCCTGCTTCTCAATTTGTTAAAAGACGGGATTAGGTCTGAGAGTGGGGGTTTACTTTCCAAAGGCAATCCTAACTCTCGGGCAGGCAGGGCTGGAGTAACCAAGATGGCCAGAGTAGCTCCTCTCTCATGAAGACAGCAGCCCTTGTGGGAACTTGGCAGCATGCAGTCTTTAATAGGGCCCAAGAGTGGGCTGATAAGGGGTCTTCTGGCATCTCTCAAAGCTGCCAAAGAAGAGCCAAGGAGGATGCTGCTCCTGGCCCCGCCAATGAGGGCACTGGGCTGGAAGGACAGCAGAGGGGTAGACTGAAGCGGCACCCCCTCAGAGATAGGTTTATCAATAGCCATTATTCATGAGCCAGTATACCTCAGAATACCAGATCTTAACAAACAACATGGAAATACTATTACATTCATATACTGCTTGGAGGCTTCCCTGAAGCACATAACTGGCTACTCTAGGAAACAGGATGCTGTATTAGATGCACCTTTTGCAGGCCTGTTCTTTTTATATTCCTTATGTGGAGGTCCTCTGAGTAAACTAAAAATAATAAAAAAAAGTTTATCAATCTTTTGCAAAACATTTTTCACATCAGTGCCTGATAAGTGAAAATCATGAGAGAAATGCTACCCTTTCGATGATTTATAGGTGTTTGCAACACATTATTATTATTATTATTTTTAAGATTTTTATTTATAAAGTTGGAAGGGTACAGGAAAGAAAAAAGGGAAGGGTAAAACGTTATGTTTATAAAAACAATTCAGTATTGAAAAATAAACTCAGTTATATACAGCAAAAAGTATTTGGTCATTTGTGGTATAATGTTAAACATTTTCTACGTTAAAAATAATTGCAAAATATCATTCATTTATTCTACTTGTGTCAAATTGATGTTCTATTATGCGAAAATCCAGAGTTTTCTTAACAATTAGTTAAAACATGTAAAATTAGACATTTTGTTATTGATTTAAATTTAGCAAGGAATTCATATTAAAAAAATATTTTGACACATTGAAAGCCTTTCTTTATCTGAAATAATATAATATATGAACAGCTGTTTAGCACCCCCTCTCCCCCCACACACGGAGAGACACATTAACAAAAACCGTATCATGATTCTATTTAGTGACCATGGGGCCTTAAAAATAAACTTTGGCTCTGTGGATCTCTTTGTCCTTTAAAGAATGGAAAATATTATCTACTTCAAACCCTGCTGAGTCTCTAAAAATTCTTGGGATACTGTTACAGTGGAGATGGCATTGCATTCAGGAAAGGCACACATTATGCATGAATAATGGTTGGGTAAGAAGACGAAATAAATAAGATTATTTATTCTGATTGATTCATTCAAGTTTTTGTCTTTTCATCTCTGGACTACTTCTTACAAGTTTTTTTTTAAAAAAATCTTATAAGGGATACTTGAAACAGGCTCCTAGGTGAAGAATATTTTGCAGTGGAATCAGCCATCACTTGTAGAATACATTGGAGATGTAAATTATCATGCAAATGTGATAGATTTAGTGCCACAGAGGACTTATTGACTTGTGTGCTATTGCTTGATTGTTGAGGACGGAAATACAAGTACAAAAAATTGTGATGCAGTTGAGAATGAAATATGCTGTTTGGATGAAATGGTGCAAAGTGAATCACTTTTAGGAGGAGTGGGAAAGAAACACTATATCCAAGGAAGGAAGAAAAATGCTGATTTCTAATTATATCACCAAATGATGAACCTACAAGCCCGGTATCACTTCCATTGTAAGTATCCTTCTGCAAATCAAAATATGATTATCAAAGCCCATTGTAGCATGCTACTGATTCAACATACTTGGACTCCAGAGCTCAGATTTGAAATGAGAAAAAAAATTATTCTGGAGCTGTAGAATGTTGAGAGTCAATCCTTAACCAACTATTTTACTTTTTTAACATTTCTATTGTGTTTTTGAATGCAAAATGCTACATTAAAATGATGCTAAACGCCACAATGTATTAAATGTGTGGGAAATGAATTTGTCGATTTTCAGAGCATGATGTATAGAATTCAATATTTCAATAATTAATTAGTTATAAACTAATGGGTAATTCATTATTCAGGTATCAGCCTTATGCATATAGGTTATTTAGATCCCAATGGGATTTGAGAAGTCTAAATATGTGCAGAATTGCAGAACTGGTGATCCTTCAGCTTTTCTGTCAGAAAAATGATTATATAAATGAATTTTGTGTCTATTATATCAGTTTGCAAAGGCCAGGTCATACAAGCATTTTCCTTATATATTATATTTATCAGGGGGTTTTGTTTGTTTGTATATAACATGTGGTTGAAGTTATGGCATACAGTGGAGCAGGTCAGAAGTAACTGAAAGTCAGTTGCTTCATATGAGTGTCTGATTGAAAAGATGAAAACCAAATCATCCTTATAGCCAGTTATATGATTCCTAAAATACAGAGTTAAATATTAAAACATAATATGGATATGTACAGAGCAATAGGAAAGCAAAGTTCCCTTCTGGCATCTTTTCACTACAAGAAACATGTATTCCTTGATTATTTGGCAAATGCTACCTAACTGATACCTGATAAACATAAACCTGACCCATTCTTAGAAGCATAGTGTATTTAAACAGAATATCTAGTACATAAAGTATTTGAACTACTATTATATGAAAATCACTGTTCTGGAATTTTTCAAGGAAAATGTATGTTATTGATGTACTGTGTGAAGTAGTCTAAAATCTTTTCTGCACAATGGCAGAGTGTTTGAGGCTTATGAGTAGGGTTGCCAGGTCCTTCCTGGCCACCGGTGGAGGATGGGTGGTAGGGTTGCCAGATTCAGGTTGGGAAACTCCTGGAGATTTGGGGATAGAGCCTGGGAAGGACAGGGACCTCAGGGGAATACAATGCCATAGAGTCTATCCTCCGAAGGATCTATTTTCTCCAGGGGAACTGGTCTCTGTAGTATGGAGATGAGCTGTAATTTGCGGGGGATCCCCTGGTCCCACCTGGATGCTGGAATCCCCAATTATGAGGTAGAAAAGGAGGGTCAGCTTCCTATTCTAACGTCTTTAACTGAAGCAGCTACTGACTTCTATACATGAAGGCAGAAGTAGAAAAGGGCAAGAGTCCAGTAGCACCTTAAAGACTAACAAAAATATTTTCTGGTAGGGTATGGGCTACCAGAGCTACCAGGGTATGAAGGCAGAGGCAGGCTTATGAAAGGCTGCATCTCTGAGAGGTGGCAGTAGCTTCAGGGAAAGGCTATGGGGCAAGGGGGAGAGTTGGGGAGCCTTTCTCCAGCTCTTCAGTTTTCATCAAGGGGACCATTGTGAAAAGTGAACTGAGTTGCCTCATTTACTGTGTGATCGGAAGTGGAAGCTTCTGACCTGAGTTGAGAATGGGGGAGGGAAGGAGGGATATTTGCAAACACACCAGCATGATGGTCTTTGGGCCTTCTTACTTTTCCTTCCCAGGGCAGACATGGATCAATCTGCCATTAAAATGGCCAGAGAACCAGAGAGAGAAATGTATCCACTGGCCTGCCTCAGAGTGGGCTGAATACAGACAGTATGGAGATGGGAAGGAAGGGAAAATGTAAAAAACCTGCTGTGTTTAAATTACTTGTTTTTTGAAAAACGATTATAAACCGATTACTTTGGGCCAAATTACAGGTTATGTTTTTAATGAGTTGGGTCCAGGTTCCCTGGACTTGACCAGCCACACCTAGGGTTGCCAACTCCAACTTGGGAAATACCTGGAAATTTTGGGGTTGGAGCCTGGGGAGGGCAGGGTTTGGGGAGGACAGGGACCTTAGCAGGGTATAATGCCATAGAGTCCATCCACCAAAGCAGCCATTTTCTCCCGGGGAAATAACTGATCTTGGTTGGCTGGAAATCAACTAATAGCGGGAGATCTCCAGGTGCCACCTAGCCACACCAGCTACAGGGGGGCTGATTCAGCTTGTGACTGTGGAGTAGGTGGAGGAGGGACTTCATAATTGTAGTACTCATTTTCCGATACTGAAATAGCCCTGATGGAGAGTTCTTTGCTTAACTTTGGAACTGTATGTTAAAAAAAAAATGTAATATGTTGCCTTGGTCCTTTGGTAGGAGTGGACTGAGATGTGAAAATGGCCCTGGAGCAAGACAACCTGAGTAGCCTCTGTGGTGCTACAAGCTACCATTTCAGGTCCACTCAGCTCAGTAGGGCTGACAGTGGGCATTAGCTCACCAACTGCATCCTCCCCCAAACTGGTAGCAGTGCGAGAGGAGATAATTGAGTGAGCTGGCACCATAGGGCATTGCTAATGAAGGCTCTGAGCAAAGTGGTTCCAGAGGTGTTTCCAGAGCGGTTGGGGCTTGGCTCTGTTTTCTCTTGGCCACTAGCAGCCCCCTAGGGAGTGGTTCAGTTGTTCCCTTTGGTGAGGGAATCTGGGACTGCTTTTGTCCAATGCCAGCATTCTTTCATTTCCCTGTGAATGATGAACTGGGAGGTAACAACATTGACCTTTCTGGACACTGGATTTTACAACACTTTAACTACCAAGAATTCTCCCCAAGAGAAGGCCAGGGAATTGTAGCTTGCTGAGGGCGCTGAGTTATCTTTTTTGAAATATACAATATTGATGTTCATCTGGCTCAGGAAGGACATAAGGCTGTGTACAATAATATAACTCAGTAATGCCTATCCTTAGGGGAACACGAAGAAGGGCAGAAACACAGTAATGCATCTTTTTTTTTACAGTGAATTCACATGTAAACACACTTCCTTGGGAAATATAGCACTCTTCCTTCCCCCTTCTAGATTTCTCTGTGTTAACACTATGCTTGAAGTCCCATCTTCCTCAGAATCTGCAGTCCAAAATGAGGCGGGCATGTTGGTTCTTTTTTTTTACCTAAAGCACTTATTGTTGGAAGCAACAGTTCTAAATCTTGCTAAATCTTATTTAGCCTATGTTTAACAGAGCCTTTTTGACAGCTAGTGTTATTCATTCCTCATATCACCACCAGTTTCCTTACAGAACGAAATGACCACATGTCTCTGAAAATATAGTGCGAAATAAAAAACAGGATTCCCTGGAGGAGGCCTTGTGACAGATGATTGAAACCATTTCATGTATTCCTAGGTGCCCAAGGAGAAAACAGAAGTTAATCATTAGATTGTTAGACCTCTCTTTTAGGATCTTAATGAGAAATGATCCTTCGAATAATGTAGGATCAATTGAAATAATGCTCAGTTTGCAATTTAGAATGTACAATGGAGTATCAAGAAGCAAGCATACATGCATGCACAAACAGAAGACCAAGGTAGACAAGATACCAGAGGATCCATGATAACTTCTCCAATGAAATTTTTGGAACAGTTTTTTTTTAAGTAAAAAAAAACTTTAAAAAAAGTAGTCATGGGAGCCCTCTAGGGTTGCTAACCTCCTGGTGGCACCTGAAGATCTCCCGCAATTGATCTCTAGACGACCAAGATCAGTTCCCATGGAGAAAATGGGTGCTTTGGAGGATGGAGTCTATGGCATTATACCCTACTGAGGCTCCTTCCCTCCCAAACCCTTTCCCTCCCCAGGCTCCACCCACAAAATCTCCAGATATTTCCCAACCCATAGCCCTCAATTAAAAAATCTATGCTAAGGGGCAGTCATGGATGAACCTATTAGTGTCTCAAACTCTGAGCACACAGAATTTTCAGCCAGAAATTGTGTGAACTAACCTCAGTCCAAAGCTCTTTTTAAAAATGAGATCTAATTAACTTAGGTTAAAACAAACATAATTGGCTCCTTAGGATTGACAGTGGTCTTCTAGTTTGTGTGACTTCTTACTGGGGGCCTTTGTCAAGGCTGACCCTGCTTTGGTGCAGTAGCATTACCAAACTTGGGCCTGGGTAGGTTCAGTTCACTCCCCAGTAACTCTCACAAAATGAAGCAAAAAAGCTGTATTGAAGAAATTCAAGAAAAATGATTAAAAGCAAGGTATATAGTTCAGTGGAGTTGTAATGCACATAAAGTAACAAAACTAACTGGCTGTCCCACTTACTTATTCCTGGCATCAGCAGTACTGGTTATTATAGCTGAAGTATGATGTTCCAGAGCATACAAAGAGTATCTTCAGGCAGCAAAGGTGGGTAGATGGAGGAAAGGGGATAAGAAAAGGAATGTTCTCTCTATCATGGTCTATAGTATATGGACGTTGCCAGCTAAAACCCTCTGACCTTCCCAACCAATCACAGGGCTGTCTCCATAGAATGGTCTGGGGTAAGAGTGGGCTCCCCCCTCCCATGGCAGATTCACAGTTGAACTGTGCAAACTAATTAACAGGCTCTTGAAATGACCTTGACAAGTAACTGTCTGGGGGGGGGGGGGGAGAGAGTTTTATAGCTGGAATTTTCCTCTAAGACGGCTTCCCACTTGCCAGCCTCTTGCAAGTGTCTGTATGTTTTGGGATGGGACACCAAGTGGTTGTGCATGTGCTTTGCATATATAAGGCCCCATGCTAAATCACTGGCATCCCTGAGTTTAAAGGATCTCAAACAATATCTGTTATAAAATACCTTTTGGTCAGAGAGCCTGAAGAGCCTGTGAATATAGAACAGAAAGAAAGTGTTGCTGGGATCAGAATGTGAGGGGAATCCAGCAAACTGGAACAGGAGCCAAATACTGCCAGCAAAATTCCAGCTTGGTCTGGAAGCTTTTATAGCCTTACTGGGCCAAGGGAAATCGATGGTCTGCCTTGGTGGGTGAAATCATGCTGGAACCTGGGAAAATATTACAGTCTTGGGAAACTTTCAATTTGCAGCTCCGAGTGACTCTAGCAACTCCTGATAAAGGCATGTGCAAGGCCCTAAGATATTTGCTTCTAGTTAGCAGTGAAGAGGCTGCCTGAGTGCTTTGGTATGCCACCGTGGTTAGCCTTGATGTGGACACTCAGGCTGTACACCATTTGGGGGGGTATTTTTTGGTTTTGGGTTTAATATACTTGGAAATTTTTAGAAAAAGCCAAATATAAAAGATTCGGCTTTTTCAAAATATTGAAAATTTTCGGGTTTATTAACCCAACCCCGAAAAATATGTGACACTGAGCTGAATGCTGGGCTCCACAGATCCCAGCAATCAGATTGCCGCTGCCTGCCACCTCGGAAGTCCATGCTGGGGCATTCAGATCGCTGCCACCTGCCATCTCGTAAGTCCAAGTGGAGTTGAACAGGGGTGGTGATGTAATCAGATGACAGCTTTGCTGTTTCCCTGGTTTCCATAAGAATCATTTTGATCCATTTGTTCAAATCAATAGAGGGAGTTGTGAATTATCCTTCAGCTAGACAGATTTCAGGTTTTTGGAGATTTGGTAAAATGGAATCGTGATGGGATGTATCCAAAAATATACTTGGTGACATAAGCCCACTTTATGACTGGGAAGGAGAAAGTCATGGGAATATTCCTAATGTCTTCCCCACAATTTTCAGTTTAATTATTCTGTATTTTAAAAAAAAAACTGTTAGGGAAAAAGATAAAATTGAATATGTATATGTATAGGTTGTTTGTTCAGGACCAGGTGAAGATTCAGTATCTCTTTAAATTCCCCCCAAATTCACTGTACTAATATTTGCAGCTCATTTTTAAATTTTATTTTATTTTATTTGTTAGAATTCTATGCCACTCATTCCTGACAGGTCAGGATCTGAGCGGCTCACAACCATTTCAACACAAATTTAAAATCCATAATTTACAGAATTAAAACTGGTATAATAAATTTAAAACCAGGTACCCCTAACTATAAGCAGCATAAAATGATATTAGGAAAAACCACACAGAGGGAGGGACCATATAATAAACAGAATAATTTCCAACATGGAGAAGGGAACAGGAAGGGAAGAGGAAGGGAGGCCAGCAAGATGGAAAATTGTCACTGTCCTCAACCATATGCCTGGAGGAATATCTCAGTCTTGCAGGCCCTGCAGAAAATATGAGTTTCTGTTGCCTCATTTTACTGAGCCTTGTTGCAGATACTGTGGCCTGCCAAAAAGACAAATAAGTGGGTTCTAGATAAAATCAAGCCTGAACTCTCCCTACAAGCTAACATGACTAAAGTGAGGCTATTGTACTTTGGTCATATTATGAGAAGACGAGAGTCACTGGAAAAGATAATAATGCTAGGAAAATCTGAAGGCAGTAGGAAAAGAGGAAGACCCAACATGAGATGAATTGACTCCATAAAGGAAACCAAGGCCCTCAGTTTTCAAGACCTGAGCAAGGCTGTTAACAATAGGACTTCTTGGAGGTCATTGATTCATTGCGTCGCCATGTTGGAAGCGACTTGATGGCACAACACAGATAGAGAAGTGGCAGCCTGTTTACTATTATAATCTTACTCAATTCAGTTCAATTCAATCTTTATTTTATGGTCCTTTGACCAAAAGTAGAACATCTAATCAACAGCAAATTATAATCTTACTCAACAAACTAAGAAAAATTATTTTCCAATATGAAAACTTGTTTAGTGAACTGTTCATGTAAAAATTTAGAGTTATAATAACCCTGATTTGGAGTCTCCAGCCTCTTTGCCCTTTCTACAGTTGAGAAATGCCTGTTGTTTTGTTGCTTTGTCTCATTTTCATTGAATTACAAACCAGGAATGTATCATTGTCTAAAAATGTAGAGTTAGATAATTGAAAGGACCAAAAAGAAAGGTCACATCTCTTACAAATAGCTGCATTCATATAACTGAAAAGAGAAATCATGGAATGTGACCCGAGAAAAGTGAATTTTCGTTGCAGTGTATTTTTTTTTTTTTTTTGTAATGAAGAATATTATAGTTATGGGTACACTGGACTCTATTTCTTTTCTTTAAAAAAAAATTTTTTTTTATTGATTTTTATAATAGAAATTTTCCATAATAACTAAGAACATATAAACATTACAGAAAAAGAGAAAAGATAAAGGAAATTTCTTTGACTTCCCCATCACCTCTGTCCGCCTCTTAATAAAGTATTTTATCCCAACGTGATATAGTCTGATCTTGATTATTCTTAAATTCATTTAAATTTCATGTAAATTTCATATAACATACTCTATTGATATAAATGATTATAATTCTTAATATTAATAGTGTCATTTAGATCAGATTAAAAGGTATTCTTGCATTTTTCCCAGTTTTAATTCATATTCACAATATTTCATCAAAGCCTCCCATTCCCCCATAAATCGAACATTGTCTTTTTGATTTATAGTAGCTGTAAGTTTTGCCATTTCCACCAGGTCAAACATTTTCATAATCCAGTCTTTTTTCCCAGGAGTATCTGCCCCTTTCCATTTTGCTGCATAGAGCAATCTTGCAGCTGTTGTAGGGTAAATTAAAAAGTTTCTTTGTGTTGACAAGTCATCAGGTATCATACTTAGTAGCATCATTTCTGGTATTTTGGGTATATTTTTTTGTAGTATCAATCTTAATTCGTTATAAATCATATCCCAAAAATCCTTGGCTTTGTCACAGGACCACCACATATGGTAAAAGGAACCAACTTCCTTGTTACATTTCCAACATTTAGGGGACGTCATTTTGTAAATCCTTGCAATCTTCTTAGGTGTTAAATGCCATCGATACATCATTTTATAAATATTTTCTCGAACTGACTGCGCATTTATTCCTTTCAGGTCTTTCGACCATAATTGTTCCCATTTGTTTAAAACAATATCATGCCCCACATTTTGAGCCCAATCAATCATTGTTGGTTTAATTGTCTCCTGTTCACAATATATTGTTAAAAGAAGATTATACATTTTAGAAATCAGTTGAGTGTCGTTATCTAGTAACATCTTATGAAAGAGCAATTTTTCTTTAGAAAATCCATTTTTCATATCTTGTGCAAAGACTGATTTAATCTGACAGTATTGAAGCCATTGTAAATCATCTTTAAGTAACTGAAAGTCTTTTAGTGAACATTTTTTCCCTTCCCAGTTAATTAATTCCTGGTAAGTAATAAATTTGTCCGGTCTAAGTGGGCGTAATGTCAACATTTCTTGGGGTGATATCCACATCGGTGTTGCTGGTTCAAAAATATGTTTATATCTCATCCAAGTGCGAAGTAAGGCGGATCTGATTATATGGTTACGAAATGATGCATGTATCTTGATTTTATCGTACCATAAATAGCCATGCCATCCACTTATGTTGTTGAAACCTTCAAGATCTAACAAACGCACGTTAGATAAGTCCATCCAGTCTTTTAGCCATGTTAAAGCTGCCGCTTCAGCGTAGAGTTGAAAATTAGGTAGTGCTAAACCTCCTCTAACTTTAAGATCCACCAAATATTTATAAGCAATCCTCGTTTTTTTCCCTTGCCAGATGTAATTTAATATGTCTTTTCTCCAGGTATCAAAGTATTTAACATGTGATATTATAGATAAATTTTGGAATAAGAAGAGTATCCTTGGTAAAATGTTCATTTGGACTGTTGATATACGTCCCAGTAATGACAACTTTTTACTTGACCAAATGATCATATCAGTTTTTATTTTACTCCATAGTTTAAGATAGTTGTTGTTTATCAATTCTTTATTCTTCACAGAGATCCAGATACCCAAGTATTTGACTTTGTTAACTTTCTCCCAACCTGTATATGAAGTAAATTCCTTTTGCTGTGTTTCTGGTAGATTCTTAAATATTGTCTTCGTCTTTTCTTGATTGACTTTAAATCCCGATATTTTTCCAAAGTCGTCCAGAGTCTCCAATAATATCTTCATTGATTGTGTTGGGTTTTCTAAAATTAACAAGAGGTCATCCGCGAATGCTCTCAATTTAAATTCATGTTTTTTAATTTTTAGTCCGCGAATGTCCTCCATACTCCTTAGCTTACAACATAGTGATTCCAACACCAACAAAAATAATAACGGAGATAGAGGGCAACCTTGTCTAGTTCCTTTCTTGATTGAGCAATTATCTGACATTGATTCATTCACCAAAATTTTTGCCTGTTGGGATGTGTATATGGCCGATATACCTCTCAAAAAACGGTCTCCAAAATTTAATTTTTCCAGTATCTTTTTCATAAAATCCCAGGAGACCATATCAAAAGCTTTCTCTGCGTCCAAGAATACAAAGGCCGCCGTTTGTTGGATATTCTGGTCATAATATTCCATTGAATCTAATAAAATTCTTATATTGTCTTTAATTTGCCTTCCTGGAACAAAGCCTGCTTGGTCTTCGTGTACAAGGTTCTTAATAAAGTGTTTCATCCTATTCGATAAGACCGAAGCATAAATCTTATAGTCCACATTTAACAGCGAAATAGGTCTATAGTTTGATGTTTTTTCTGGATCTCTTCCTTCCTTAGGTATCAACGATATAAATGCATGTGACCAAGTCTCTGGGGATACTCCCTTATCCAAAATTGTGTTACAAAGTAATACAAAAAAGTCTACTAAATTATCACTAAATGTTCTATAAAATAGTGCAGTAATTCCATCTGGTCCAGGTGTCTTATCCGGTTTTTGTTTCGTTATTGCTTCTTGTAATTCTTCCCTTGTAATTGGAGCATCTATCCATTCTCATTGGGTTGTTGAAAGGATGTTCATCTGTATTGAATTTAAAAAGCTGTCCATTTTCTGTTTTGAAGTATTTTCTTTCTGATATAGTTTAGTATAGAAACAAATTCCTTTTGTATTTCCAAAGTTGAATAGACTGGTCCTTTGGCAGACTGGATTTTTGTTATTTTTGTTATAATCTTCTTTTGAAATGAATCTTTCAATTGTGTTGCTAAAAAATTTCCAGGTTTATTAGCATGTTCAAAGTATTTTTGTTTGGCAAATTTTAAGTTTTTATTCATTTCCTCCATTATTACCAAATTTAGTTGGTGTTTGGATACAGAAATCTTCATTTGTATTTCATTTTTCTCTGCTTCCTGTGATGCCGTAACAAGTTTTTGTTCCAAATTTTGTAGATCCCAAAGTATATTATTGGTAAGTTGTAGTTGGGTTTTCTTCCAGGCCGTATGTTTCTGTATCATAAATCCTCTTAGAACAGCTTTAAATGCATCCCAAACTATGTTCAACGAAGTTTCCCCATTAAGATTAATTTCAAAAAAATCTTTAATTAAATCCTGTAGTTCTTTTTGAATCTTATTATCCTTTAAAAGTTTATCATTTAACCGCCATCTGAATGCTTGTTTATTGTTCCATTCAAATGTAACAGGGTTATGGTCAGAAAAAGTTCTTGGTATGATTTGAATTTTACGTAGTTGCGTAAAAATAGATTTACTAGCCCATATCATATCTATTCTGGAGTGTGAGTCGTGTCTCGCTGAATAAAAAGTATATTCTTTAGCCATTGTATTCATTGTTCTCCAGATGTCTTGTATTTCCAATTCTGAAGCCATGGTGAAGAAGGTTTTAGGTAAACATCCTTCATTTTCGTCTTTTGTGTTTGATTTTTTATCCAAAATTGGGAGAATAACACCATTAAAGTCACCCATCAAAAGAATCTGGTCATTTGCATACTGAGAAATCAGTTCATGTAGTTGTCCATAGAATTTAGCTTTTCCTTCGTTAGGTGCATATATTCCTACTACAATTGTCTTTTGCCCCAATATTTTAGTCTTGATAATTACAATTCTCCCTTCATTATCTTTGTACAGTAGTTCAGGACTAAGGCTAGAGTGAGCATATATCACTACTCCCTTTGTTTTTGTTTTAGCCGATGCAACAAATGCTTGTCCAAGCATTTGTCTATCTAGATATTTTTTGTGTTTTGTTGCTATATGAGTCTCTTGTAAGCATATTAGGGAGTATTTATATTTCTGCAGATATTTGAAAATTCTAGCCCGTTTGGTTTTTTCATTCAAACCGTTCACGTTCCAAGAAATTACTTTTGCCATAATGTGGTGATTATTGAATCAAAATATTCAGTCTATAATGCAGTGCCTCCTTCTGCTCCCTGTGGTTCTTCTTCTTCTTCCTCTTCCTTTTGTTCCAGGGTTAGTCCTTTAAGTTCTTTTTTATATTTCCTCAAAAATTTTCCCACATCTGATGGAGATAAGATTGTCGTTTTCATTTCTTTGTAGGTAAAAGCCAAGCCTTGTGGCATGATCCAACGATATTTGATACCATTAGCTTTCAGAACAGACACAAATTCTTTGTAATTATTCCTCTGTGTAAGTAGATGTCTTGGTATGTCCTTTAATAATATTAGAGGAATATCTCCTGCTGAAACCGGGTTATCATAGTGAATCTTCATAATCCTGTCCTTGATCCTAGTGTCATAAAAAACAATCATGAGATCTCTTGGTTTAGTTCTTTTCATTCTAGCAGGTAATGGTATTCTATAAACTCTGTTGATGGCTTGGTTTAAGTCTTGTTCCTCTATTTGAAATAAATAAGCCAGATTAGGGACTACAGTTTCTTTGTTATCTCCCATCATATCTGGAAAATTGCGCAGACGAAGATTGGTTTCTCTAACTCTCATCTCCATCATTGCTATCTGATCTTTAACAGCTGTCTGGTTAGTTTGTATTGTTTCAATCTGTTTTTCTTGGCTTGCTAATTTTTTCTTTGTATCCTTGTGTTCTTCCATCACTTTCTTAACTGATGAATCCATTGCTTGCATGTCCGTCTTCATAGTATTCATTTGGGTCTTTACATCTTTAAGGTCTTCTGTAACCACATCTAGTTTTTGGTTAATAGCATGAGATGCTTGGCTAAGATTTGTCATCATAGCAGTCAGCTGTGTCATCTGTGTAGACATCTGTTCAAACTGTTTAGTTGTTGCCTCTGTCTGCTTGGCTAACATGTCTTGCAATTTCTTTTCCATGGTTAAGGTTTGTGTCGCTTCTTTCAGTTTTGTATAGGCAGGGCTATGTAATGAGCCAGAACGGGGTTGGGATGCAGACATTTACATTGAAGTAAGGCTGGTAAAATACATGTCCTCAATCAGGACCCTCTGGTTAGTTGTTGATAGAAAGTGTTTCAATGATCAGCTTAATAATTTTTCCGCTTTGAAAAGATCCCTATTTCACTTTAAAACAACTTTTTAAAGTTTTGAAATACCAGCGAGTTTTGCCGGCCGCTCTAGGTCGGGTCAATCAGGAAGTATTCCGGAAGTTGATTTTGCCGTGGACCTTCTACCGCCTCTTCTCGATGGTTGTTTCCTTCAGGAACTATTTCTATGTTGCTCGAGTGCGACGTGTATCCGGTCCTACGACTTGCTTCCTGTTGTTGTAAGCCAGATGATAGAGAGGGTGGTATAGAGGGTCTTCCGGAGTAAGGAGTTCCTTGCTGCAAACGTGGCTGGAGGACCCCCTTTTTTCCTTTTCTTCTTTGCACCGGAAGAAAGAAATTCACCCTCCCCTTCCCTCAAGAATACTTCTCATTGGTGGAGATTTTAGTCCATCTTGTAAGCGTCTTTCTAGCTCTTTGTTTTAGTTTAAGCTGATCAACTTGATAAGGCTCCTGCCTCTAATCCTGATGGATTTTATAGGTCAAACTTATCCAATTCAATTAAAAGAGGAACAAGGATGCTGGGAATGTCTTCATCTACCCCCCGGTTATTCGGTAACATCAGTAAAAGACGAAGGGATCTTGTGTACTCACTTGAGCGTCTAGAGGTGAGGTTCTTATCTTAAAGTAGTCCTTATGGTGGTTATAAGGTGGTGGAGGGTAGAGCCTTATGCCGAAGTTGCGTTTTGGCGATTCCTTTCCCTTGGTGCCCTCGCAGGACCGGCGTCCAAAACTCCGAGGGACTTATGGAAGCTCCCTCGGAGTATTTGGGAGGTCAAACTGCTTTTGCGGGCTGCAGGGAGTTCCTGCTATCCGACCCACTTGCAAGGATCGGGTTGGGGTGCATATAGCATCCCAGGATTAACGCAAACATGGATTTCCCCCAGGACAGCCTGGGGAAACGTGGCACTCACCCCAGCGGCACCACCGGAAGTCCTGGACTCTATTTCTTATTAACACAATGAATCATTCCTAAATCTATGTTTCTTTATATTATCCTGCGTTATTGAATCCTTTACCTTAAATCCCATTTTAATTTATTATTTATTCATGTAAAACATTTTTTTATCCCACCTTTCCACCCAATTTGGGTCCTGAAGGCATCATACAAATAAAAATACATTAGAAATCAACTTTAAAAACATGTACATATAAAACAGCAATCAAAACATAAACAGGAAGGAAGGTCAGTAAGGGAATGCCAGACTAAAGAAAAACGTCTTCACCCACTTGCATGCACAGATCAGGGGGATAAATCGCCCTAGGGAGAAAATTCCACATTTTTGGAACCGTGACTAAAAAGGTAATTTCTTGGGTTGCCACTAGTCTTGTCTCAGAAGATGGGGGCACCTAAAGCAGGGCACTCAGAGATGACCGTTATAGTTGGGCAGTTTCATATGGGAATACACAGATATGCAGGTCCCAAGCTGTACCGGGCTTTAAAAGTTAATTCCAGCAATTCAAATTTGGCCCAAAATTAGGAGCCTTGGCAGATGGAACAAGCCTAGAGTGAAATGGTCCCCATGGTCCGCTTCAGTCAATGTTCTGGCTGCATCATTCTGTACCAATTATAGTATCTAGACACTCTTCAGAGACAGCCCCATGTAAGCACATTGCAGTATTCTATTCTAGATGTCACCAGGGCATCCATTACAGTGGCCAGATTTTTTTTTTTTTTTACTCAGAGAAGTCCTCAGCAGGCTCACCAGCTGAATCTGGTGGAAGGCACTCCTGGCCATCATGTACTTCAAGGTGAAGTTCAGCAGGTCCCAGGAACTGAGCAGACCCAGACTTGTTTAGCTCCATCAAGGTTACCATATCATACATCTTGAACCATACCTGAGGATGAACAAATAAAAGCTTTATTAGTGATCTGATGGCTTCATATTAATATACCCTTTGCTTCTAGATTGTTACCTCATTGCTTGCAAATTAATAGTTGTCAACACATTTAGCCATAAATATATTATATAAAGAATTAGCAAAAATATGGGTCCACATCAACAGACCATCTCAAGACGTTGCGCAAAACTGTTAACATATGGGGGAAAGCCAGACTAAAAATGACAATGTGCATTTTCATATGCATCAAGAGATAGGGTAAGTACAAAAGAGGAATGGAGAGAGAAAGAAGAATGTTCAGTTTTTGTTTATATTATGGAAACGCATTCTTGAAATTTTGAAGTAGGACACATTAATGATCTTATTCCTCATGTAATTGTTGCCTACCACAATATTTCTACCTAACATGCCCATTTTAAAGAAGATGTGAAAACATAACTATGGACAACAAGGGAAATTGTGCAATGAGAGAAACAGCTGAATCAAAACAATTGAAGAAAATCAGGCAACACAGAATACCATAGTTTTAAGAAAAGGCATAGGTCATCACAGAAGCATTATCTAGAGATATCTAATTCCCAAGTCTGCCCCCTGCCTGTGGATACTTAAATCCACAGATAGGAGGCAGACTGACCCCAACAGAAAAATCTGAAACTTAAAAAAAACCAGGAGGTTTAAATTCGCCCAAAACTAAAGAAAGAGTTCTCTGCATATGCACAAAGAACACACCTACCATTGGCAACTGCCAATGAGGCAGGGTTGTGGGCTACCAGCTGAGATCAGGACTGGGGGAAAGGGATTCCCCCCCATGAGTTTCATGGGCCCTCACTTGTTCTTCCTAATTCATATTCCCATTCTTCATTCCATGCAGCCAGGTTCTAACCATTAGATTAGATTACACAGTTGTCCTAAGTATCTGTCACCTTCATTTTTTCCCAATTGGAAAACTCTATCTGTTCAGTGTTAATGCTGTTTTTGAACACAACTGGGAAGATTTCCCAAGGCAGAAAGGTCAGTTACAGTCTGATATTTAATGACTTTCAATGGTATAAAACTCTTCACAGTGGATGGGGCAAAACAGTTTGACAGTTGGATAAACAACCGGGCCCTTAATTCTCATAGGCTTGCAAGAGAAATCAGGTCTTCTTGTTCTATTTTCACCTATGAGTATGTATCACAGTGTGAAAAGCAAGCAAGCAAACAAATCTTACATTTTGCAAAGAGCCTTGATAAACTATGCGCGCTGCATGGTATGTTTGAACACAAACGTTGCCGTTTGTTACTTATAAAAAGAAGCAGTGTCCGGCAATTTCAGCTTAATGGAAAGCTTAAACTATCCACATCCTTGGGCCACCCCTTGCCATTGCCATACTGGAGGTATGGGTGTTAAAATCACAAAACAGCCCAAGGTAAGTTAATGTGCTCCTGGCATAACAATCTGGATATGCAGCACTAATTCCAATGATGTAATTCTGTGCAGCAAATAATTAACTTGCAACAAATCCTTGTATCTGTATTTTTGCATACAAGCTGTTGGGTGATGAAATAAAAGGATGCTGCTGATGTCATTGGTGTGCAGGGTGCTTTACAATACACTCGGGGTCTCTGGCTCAAGGATCTTGCAATCTAAACATTTGACACCAGGAAGGCAACAGAGGGAGGGGAGTGAGACGGAGGTGGGACAAAGTTTGGGAAGAATGTGCATTAGTTAACAGGCTTAACTTCAGTACAGAATATGAACTCGGGAATTTGCCAAAGGCTTCATGCAAAAAATGGGATTTGAGGGGGAATTTGAAGGATGTGAGGAAGGTGGAACCATGCAGGTGTTCTGGGAGTTTCAGTTATAACAGGGAAGAAAGGAAAAAGGATGGGGTTGCTTGAAGGACCTAAGATCCATGGCTGAGAATGAAGGTCAGAGGTCAGGTCTTGGGATTTGACAGTGGAAACAGTTATATAGAGAAATTTAAAGTTAAGATTGAGCAGGAAGCCATTGTATGAATTTTAGGAGGGTAATCATGTAGTTAGAGTGATGGGAGAAGAATGATTTTGTCAGCAGAGTTCTGTATGAGCCGCAGTGCTACAATGGAAGACGAGAGAGGAAAGGGTTATGATAGTCAAGGTGAGAAATGACCAGAGTTTTATCTGAAAAAGCAGAGTGGAAGAGTTGCTATATTATAAAGAGAGAAACAACATGACATGGAAATGCACTGAAATGGGAAACAGGAAAGATGAAAGAGAAGGGAATCTAATCTGTGAGCTGTGTGCCTTTTTAACATTTTGGATAACAATATGGAAAGGGCTTTGGTGTAAAGATGAGTAATTCAGTTTTGAAGATGTTGAGATTTGTATGTCAAGTGCTGACAAGTTGCTTCCAACTATGAATTAATGATTTCCAAAATGTCCTATTGTCAACAGCCTTTTTCAGGTCTTGCAACCTGAGAGCCACGGCTTCCTTTATTGAGTCAATCCATCTTAAACTGGGTCTTCCTCTTTTCCTGCTGCCTTCAACTTTTCCTTGCATTATTGTCTTTTCCAGTGACTCTTGTCTTTTTATAATGTGACCAAAGTAGGATAGCCTCAATTAAGTCATTTTAGCTTTTAGGGAGAGTTCAGGCTTGATTTGATCTAGAACCTACTTATTTGTCTTTTTGGTGGTCTTCAATGCCATAGAGTCCAATGGCCAAAGTGGCCATTATCTCCAGGTGAACTGATCTCTAATGGCTAGAGATTAGTTGTAATAGCAGGAGATCTCCAGCTAGTACCTGGAGGTTGGCAACCCTAAACCAAGGAATAGAAAATCTTTAACAATTTCAATTTTTGCATCATCAACCTTTAAGTATTTAATCACCATCTAAACCTCAGTACAACTACTGAGGAATTCCTCAGTAATCAGGTTGAACTTTAGATGGTGAATCAAAATCTGAGCAGAAACTTAAAACCAAAAGCTCAAAATGCAGAATTTTGGAATCTCACCAGCATATAGGTAGTACTGAAGGGTAGCAATTTATACTACCAGATGAAAAGACAGGAGGAGTGGTCTTGTTATCTTTTATTGTTTCAGCCACCATTGAAGGGAAAACACACACAAATGTATCTTGATCCGTGAGAGAACCAGCTCTACCATCTGAGTGGAGCTCCCAGGGTTTTATTAAGGAAAACACATAATGAATAGCGAGGTTGATCAATACTTTTAGACAATGGACTTTAGGCAATGCATACCACGATTAATAATTAACAAGATCAAGGAATGGAAAAGACAATGCACATTCTATCTTAGGGCGAAAACGCACGGTCGCTTTGTCCTCCTTTAATCCCTGTTTCAGCCAGGATCGAGCGCATGCTTTTCGCCTAATGTGCGTTTGAGCCTGGCTAAAACAGGGATTAAAGGAGGATAAAGCGACCGTGCGTTTTCGCCCTTAGAGTCAGCATCTTTACATCAAACATTGGCTGTCTGTTACATAGGATAAGTGGATTACTCGAAGCTAAATCCCTTTAAGGTTGCTCCACTGAGGTCATTAGGTCACTATACAGTCAGTAGACTTTGGACAGTATATATCCAGAGATGAGACCCAGAAATCGTTATGATAATATTATATGCAATGAGGGTGTGCCTAGCCAAAGCAATAAAACTACAAGAATTTCCTTCACACCATAAAGCCACAGCCAGGTGACTCAGAAGACCTGGTAGATGCACAGGCCTTAGGGCTTACCTGAGCTTTCTTTCCAACTCATACACAGAGCTGTCATACCTAACAATGTATACATAAAGAAAACATGCAAAAGGTGAATGTTGACACTCTTGTGTAAAACTAATAATCCTACCGAAATGCCTTTAGTGAATGTCTGGAAACAGACATGCATATTTTCACTTTTCAGATATATACAAGTAAATGCTGATAATCAGATCTGGGTGTCTGTCAACGTTCACTGGTGTTTCTGAGTTTTTCAGATAATTACTATAATATAAAAATATACAGGTATTAAAATATAATATATTGAACAGTTTAGCAAATTGGCTCTCTAGCAAATTATTTGTCTTGATGAATTGCTTTATAATTTAATAATCTTGTATGTCCTGTTAGTATTTGTTATTCATGGGATAGGAAGTTGCTAGCCTGTAAATAAGCTAATTGATTTATGTCTTTGCAAGGCAAAGACATTTAATGTATTTGCTGTATCAGCCTGGTTTTTCCTAGAATTCCTTACCAGACAACTTAATTTTGTCTCTTATTATCAGCTACTAAACCAAAGCAGAATTATGAAGGTTAAATCACAAAAGTTAATGGAGCAAACCCACTACATTGTTGCAATGTCATTGCAATAAATGGCTGTTACAGCAACAGATGGCAACTGAGAAGAGAATTTATTTGGTATTTCTTTCTACTATTGCCTGTACAACTGTCTTCCCTTAACTCTGCAAGCTCTGCAGCATTTAAAATTCAGATGCAAAAGGATGGATTACGCAAAATATCATGCCTTTTGCCCTGACAAGATTACAGTTAGATAGTTCTTATAAGTACCATTAGTACACTTTAGAAACTCTTCACCATCATGTCTTCAATTAACTAATTCATATATACAATTCAACAAAAGGGTCCGTTATGTTCATGGGTAAGATTATCCCTATTTTTATGCACTACTTATTAATGTCAAGGTTTTTTTTCATTTGTAACAACCTTTATTAATCCAGAGCTAAGTTCAAAACACTTGTCAGGTTGAAAAACTATGTACCTGGCCAGTCACAATACATTACTCTAATGTTTAAAAACCTTCCTTGTTATTTCTGGGATAAATACAAAATACTGGTTTTATCAATCCAAACCATGAGTGGCCTGGAACCTAGGTATTTGAAGGATTGAACCTGCCCATCAGTCACTGAAGATATTCATCTGAGACCTCTATGTACTTTGACATAAAGCAGGTATCTACAAAAAGAAAGCCTTTTTATCTTCCAGTCACCCATGCTCTGGAATTCTCTCCCTAGGCAAGGTTCCCGGTGTGTGTGTAAAGGGCCATCAAGTCACAGCCGACTTATGGCAACCCCTTTTGGGGTTTTCATGGCAAGAGACTAACAGAGGTAAAGTGCCTTCCTCTGCACAGCAACCCTGGTATTCCTTGGTGGTCTCCCATCCAAATACTAACCAGGGCTGACCCTGCTTAGCTTCTGAGATCTGACAAGATCAGGCTATCCTGGGCCATCCAGGTCAGGGCAAGGTTTCCTAGCACCAACATTATTAACATTTAGATGTCAGGCAAAGTTGTTCTCTTGTGCTTTTAATGAAAATTAAGATTGTTTTATCTTATTTCAGCTTCTATCAAAATTCATTGAGTTTTATATGGGTGTTTAATAATAGTTTTTATTTACTGATAGTTTAGTGTTTTATCAGCTTATTTACAAGCCATCTTAAGAGTGCTATCTGAAAAGGTAGGATATAATTATTTTAAATGAACCAATAAATGAACTATCTAATTTGTGGCATAAGTTGGGCAGAAAATAGACAGTTCTTAAAGACTTTCCATAAAGTTTGTTCCACTTTGCTCCATTTTTACTAACACTCAGTTCTTCCTTCGTCACAAATTTGCTTTCCACTACTTCCTACTTAATGCATGTCAGAGTATGGATGGTTCCATGCTGAAAAGATACTATTCAGCTATCATAGGAAGTTTGTAGAAGTGTTTTCCCTTTACTTAATGCTATAGTACAATCTTAACCTACCATGTTTGATACTAACAACCCATTCCTGAGTCTCCAGGAAGGGGCTACACCGGCATTCATGCCACTTACGCTGTTCAGGGTGGCATGGACACCAGCGGGCAGGACCTGGACGCCACCCAGGGATGCCAGCTGGGCCTTCCACCGGTGTCCCACTGGCGCAAAGCCCCGCACTGGCATCCTGGAGGTGTACCTGGAGTGTGTCAGGGGGCAGAGCTGTCAGTAGGCAGCTTCCTGTTCCCTTTCACCCTGGAACACCAACAGCAACAACAGTGTTGCTGCACCAGCTTTTTGCTGGCACAGCCTTGCTGTTTTCAATGGGGCAAAATGCCCCATTTAAAAAATAAAAACCTTTTAAAAGGCTTTTTAAAATCTTTTGGTGGCTTGGGAATGGCTTTGGAGGTGCTGCGGTTGCGCCTTTGCCACGCCATCCCCCGTCCGCCAAAGGCTCTGGAACGGGGCTGCCAGTGTTTTTATTAGGTGATCTCTGGTGCTCTGCAGTTATAACCAATGAAGTTTTCTTACTTACAGAAAATTGATGATGAGATGGAGGTGAAACTTGCTGTATAAATATTTATATATTTAGTATATCTTTATAAATAAAAATTCTTACAAGCTCATAAAACACAAATTCTTTAATATCATGCTGTAACAGGTGGTCTGTTAAGGTTCTGATAATGTAATGCTAATACAATTTTTTCCTCTCCCACAAAATCAGTATGGCTCTATGCCTGTTTATGAGTAGTGGTGGGGAAAATTTGTGGTTTGACCTGCAAACTGTTAAAAGTTCACAGCATTAGAGACCATTTTTCATTGGGGTCTGGTAAATTATGCCAACTCCAAAGTTCAAAAACCACCACCAGCAAAATAAACTTTGTGGATGTATGAAAAGTGCACTGAATAAGATACAAAATATATACACAACAGTTTGGCCTTCCCAAGTTCCTTAGTACTGCCTATGAAACTGGTTACCAGGATTTGAGACAAGGTGCAGTTACTGACACGTCACCAGGTAAAGAGCAGCGCAAAGATCCTGGGATTGAAAATGGATGACTCATGAAGAACCAAGAGTTTATTTGTTCCTTTTCGAGACTGTGGTGGATATGCTTGGAATACTACTGCTAGATGTGATTCTTTATGTATGTGCAGTTGTGAGATGGATGTTTAGTGATGCCACTGATAGTGTATGCTAATTCACCATTTTCAACATTCTGAATTTAATATTTATGCATTAAGTATGCATGTCAATTTAAAGCAATAAACTGTTCGAAGTACTGAAGTGTATGATAGATCCACATTTCAGAGTTACATGTACTCATTACATGACAAGTAATGCAATTGACATTTTATCTAGGCAGCCAATTTTATATGATCTATTTCCACACTGATCATATCAAGGAATCACTTGAGTCGCCATTCTCACATTCATATCTAAAATATGATGTTTCACACATAACTTACAGATCAACTATTTCAATAGGGGAAATAGAGATTTTTGGCACACAAGTTAAAAATATGTCTAACATTGTAGAAATCAAGAGACTACTTATCAATATAGATTAAATGGCTCCCCCCACCCGGAATAATTTTAACAACTCAGCTGATGGGAACTTTCTTTGATCTTATGTAGATGAAATTGATTCATCCTTTTAATTACCATGTTTGAAGTAGGTTAGCATGAATTTTCTGCAAGTTGCAGAACCCTGTCAATTTGTCTCTTTATATGCAAAGAAAATAATGTTGGTAATTTCATTAGGGAGAATGTCAGCCAAAAAAAGTTATAGAACCCTGTCAGTTTGTATTAATTCATGGGTATTTCCAAAGGAGAAACAATAGTGTGAAGATACATGGGAGACACTACCATTCCCACTTGCTCAGTTTTTATCTAGTGTGCAAAATACTGAGCTTGAGTATTCTAGAGGTCCTAGAGTTGAGCCAGATCTCAAATGAAGCTGGGTGGGGGTTTGCATTTATAGATCCCATTTGTAGTTGTCTGGAAGGAAAAGAGGCACTGGAAGAAACAGACTCCCTTTCAGCAAATTCACCCACTTTACATATGTGGTCTTGTTCCAACATGGTCTTTTACCTCTAGGTCCATTGTACGTACCCAATACTCTTTGCCATGATATTAGTTAAAGGGAAATGCAAGATGGAACACAGTCAAGTTGACTTAACACAAGGGCGGCTTGTATTTCAACTTCTGCAAGAGCCCTTGCACAAGTTGTAGTGCTCCATGGAACCCACCTATTGTCTGTACGTATGGCAGATTGAACATGCATATGATATATTATGGGGTCTGTTCAGGCCCCATACTGAACATCTGACGGGGGTTACTATTTAGTGTCCCAGATTATTTCTGTATATCAGACTTCTGGTAAGAATAAAGGAGGAAGCTAGGCCAAGTTTCTTCTGGCTAGTTGGGTAACAACATGTCTATCATCATAACACTGTTCCAGTCAATAAGCATACTGGGAAAAGATAGGATTTTCTCCCATCCCTTTAACCCAAGATCCATATTAATATTGTGTCTATAGATATTTTGCCTGTCACTCTGCAAATCTTTGTGTATAATAGAAGAAGAAGAAGAGTTGGTTTATATGCCGGTTTTCTCTACCTTTTAAAAAGATTCAAACCGACTTACAATCTCCTTCCCTTCCCACAACAGACACCCTGTGAGGTAGGTGGGGCTGAGAGAGCTCTGAGAGATCTGTGACTAGCCCAAGGTCACCCAGCTGGCTTCATGTGTAGGAGAGGGGAAATCAATCCAGTTCACCAGATTAGAGACTGCCGCTCATGTGGTGGAGTGGGGAATCAAACCCGGTTCTTCAGATTAGAGTCCACTACTCCAAACCACAGCTCTTAACCACTAAACCACGGTGACTCTCTCTGATAAAAAGGGAAATGCCAATAACCTTCTCTTTACAATTCAGATCTGTGCACTTATAGTTGGACATGCCAAACTATGGTTAGTGCTAACTTCAGAACATGGCTGGCAAACCAAACAGTGGTTTCAGGTTAAGGTGTGGCAGCAAGATACTATTCTCAGCTTGAAAATCCAGAAGCCAGAGAAAATGGTGATTATGAAAAAACAAAGAGGAGGAAGAGGGAACTCAGGGTTACACAGAGAGGAGGATGATTATGTGTGGGAACATTCCTGATTGACAAACCATGGTTTGACTTGAGCTATAGCTTTCCGATTTAGTTTATGCCCACCTTCAGGCAATTTCTACTCAAATATGATTAGGCAACAATAAAATTCGCAAGGGCAAATTATTTTTTCATTCACTAATGAATGAATTATTCATGATTGGGCACCTAGTAGATTGCCTTGCAGTTGACATTTTGTTATTTATATACAGAGGAGGACACAATTCAACCCAACTTATAACTACACAGGAAATCTAAGTTACTGCCATTCCATCAGATGGTTATGCTGTTGAAACTGCAGTCCTAAGCAGAGTTGCACCCTTCTGACTTTAGCAGGCTTTGAAAAGTGTAACTCTGTTTAGGATTGTACTGTAAGCAACTAGTTGATATGACAACTCAACATCACAGCCTGCAGCTGTGCCAATATCACATGGAGTCTAAACTAATGTTTTCGTGTAGTCATGCCAAGACCAAACACATTGGCTGACAAAGCACTGATAATACAGTAAATGTATAACAGTCTGGTATACAAGATGAAGGAATGGAACATCTCTGTCTCTAGCCAAATTAAACCAAACAGTTGAATGTAAACCAGTTATGTACATAGACATCAGTGGTAATTGTCTTTTATTATGTTTGCTGTGTTTTATTGTCATCTTTTAGTGTTGGTACTGTTTTAATTATGCTTTAATTAGATTTTATTTTTGACATGGTTGCTGATGCTCCACATAAGCGTTTATAGAATGTAATAATTGTTGTATTTGCTTTGGCCATTTTAATAAACAGTTGAGACACACATTTATAATAATTAAAATATGCCACATAACCATTTCACATATACAAACCCACTGCATTGGTTTTAAAATTACACAAATTCAACTTCAGTGCTCAAATTCAATTATATATTACATACTAATGCACAATTTCATGGAACTTCTGAAAGGTTAGCCAAAAGATCAATGGCTATGAAGAGTGCACATATTCTATGTCATCCAAGTTGATCTTTTAAAACCTTTCTGAACAATAATCATCATGCCTCTCTCACACTGCTCAGATATAGATTATGTATCAATTTTCCATGAATGTGGTATAAATGCTTAGCCTCAGGCTTCCTTTAAAAAGCTGTCTGTTAAGCTGTGAAGATCCCATTAAAGCATTTAGGAAAACATAAATAGCAAGAATTATCAGACAACAATTCTTTATTGTCCCTGAGGGTTTTAGGCGTAAAGTAGTTTCAGAGGGTAGCCATGTGGGTCTGCAGTAGACCAGCTAGATTCAAGTCCAGTAGCACTTTAGAGACCAACAAGAATTTTGGGGGCATAAGCTTTCAAGAGTCTGACAAAGGGAGCTTTGATTCTTGAAAGCTTATATCCTAAAATCTTGTTGGTCTCTAAGGTGCTACTGGACTCGAATCTAGTTGTAGTGGTGTAGTGGTTAGGAGTGGTGGACTCTAATCTGGAGAATTGGGTTTGATTCCCCACTCCTCCACATGAGCGGCGGGCTCTCATCTGGTGAACTGGGTTGGTTTCCCCACTCCTGCACATGAAGCCAGCTGGGTGACCTTGAGCTAGTCACAGCTCTCTTAGAGCTCTCTCAGCCTCACCTATTTCACAAGGTGTCTGTTGTGGGGAGAAGAAGGGAAGGAGATTGTAAGTCGGTTTGAATCTGTTTAAAAGGTAGAGAAAACCGGCATATAAACCAACTCTTCTTCTTCTTCTATTATACACAACGATTTGCAGAGTGACAGGCAAAATATCTATAGACACAATATTAATATGGATTTTGGGTTAAAGGGATGGGAGAAAATCCTATCTTTTCCCGGTATGCTTATTGACTGGAACAGTGTTATGATGATAGACATGTTGTTACCCAACTAGCCAGAAGAAACTTGGCCTAACTTCCTCCTTTATTCTTACCAGAAGTCTGATATACAGAAATAATCTGGGACACTAAATAGTAACCCCCATCAGATGTTCAGTTTGGGTAGCCTGAACTGACCCCATAATATATCATATGCATGTTTAATCTGCCATACGTACAGACAATAGGTGGGTTCCATGGAGCACTACAACTTGTGCAAGGGCTCTTGCAGAAGTTGAAATACAAGGAAGTCTCACAAGCCGCCCTTGTGTTAAGTCAACTTGACTGTGTTCCATCTTGCATTTCCCTTTAACAAGACAGAATGGAAGGTAAATCCCCCTGACAATGACCTTCTTCAGTCAAATCATATCATACTTCCAATCTGAACTGTAATGATGCCATCAATTAACCTTTAGATTTTTGTACTCAGCAACACTGATGGGGAATTTTAAAAGCACTTTATCTTATAGTAGCTCTTGTGCAATGTTTTGCACAAATGAAACTGCATCAAGTAAAATTTCTCTTTTGGTCTTGCATGGCAGGAGCTGATGATCTTGTGCAATCAAACAGCAGGAGTGCAGATTTGTCCATGAAATCAGTCAATCCACATATAACTCTCTAAAAAAATCTAGACTTACAGCTTCCTTTCTCTTGTCCTCACAATAACAAAACTTAGCATCGAAAGAAAGCCTTAATGTAGTGCTTTAATGACAACAAAAAATACTGTATCAAAGTATATACGTGAAAATATACAGCTCTTCTACCAGACTTTTAAGAGGCACTGTAAAAAGTGAGAGCAGAATGGAAGGAAATTGTTAGTATCTTGGCTGTCAGCCTTATGCTCTAAACTCAGGCCACGTCAAAGAAACACTGAAAGAAGAAACACAAACGTTGATTACAAAAGAACATTAGCAATACTTTTTTGGGATCAAGCCCATACACCATTAGCTTTCTTTCAAGGAGATAATATTAATTCAAATCAGTAATGAGATTTTTCTGCCATACAACTAATCCATAATAAAGGCAAGATCCATTAATTCACACTCCTCTCTTAAGGACAGTGGTATAAAAAAGGGTCATGGCTAACTCTTCTGAACTCTCAAAAAGTAACTTAGTAGTGAGAACAATTAAGTATATCTTTTCAAACTCAAACATATTTTATTTTAATACAACAGGGAAACAAAACATTACCCAGCAGAAGACATATGAAACCAAGTCCCATTGAAAATAATGCAATGAACCATGAACCAAGAGTGTGTTGTTGATTAAAACAATTTGTCCTGCTATTCATTCGATCGATGGGACCTCGAGGTAGCTTACAAAGCTAATAGGGCATTAAAATCAAAAGTTTTAAAATTAACGTCAATATCCACCTCCCACATCCTCAGATAATCCCAACCAAATGCTCGGTCAGCTAGGCTCTCTGTCGACCCCAGATACAAACAAGATGGTTTCCCCCACGGACAAAATGGAGTTTTTGTGCACTCCGTCTCCCCCCCCCCGTTTGCACCAGGTCTCCTGTCCGAGATCTGCACCTCAATGGAGACCCGCCCAAGTAATCGCTGATCTGATACCAGGTCCCGCAAAACAAAGCCGGGAGCTCGGGAAGATCAGCCAGTTAATGCATGCGTTTATTTCCTGGATGCTTTGTCTTAAGTCTTTACCGGTAGTTAACTTCTGTAATGTTTCTTTGTTTCTAAAACCTAATCAACCCCATTGTATTTACCCTATACATGTACCGATATTTCCCCATGCCTGTATTCTAGCCTTAAGTTTCTGACTTGCTGAACTCGCTGACTTTCTGAATAAAACTTTTAACTCACTGCATCATCTGGAGTAAAGTCCCTTACCAGGAACGCAACGTGTTGCTGAAGCCTGACATGCTCACAAAAGGCTCACCCAAAAAGAGTAGCCTTACACTACATGCAGAATTGAGCCAAAGTAGAGGCCCACGTTCATTTTGGGACAGGCAGTCTTCAAAGTCATATAAACAGGTCCCAAGTCATATAAACCTTTCAAGGTCAATACCAGCACCTTAAAGGGACGTGAGAGAAACTGTGCAACCAGTGAAGCTGTTTCAGGATGGGCATAACGTGACTGTTAGTAAATTTATAACTACTTCTGTGTCTGTATTTAAAAACAGTTTTTAATTTAGCCCAAACTGAGAATGCATAGGTTAGATCCCACAGAAGGTGTGGATCTTCCCCACTCTCCTTTCCCCAGGGCAGTAGTTTCTAATCCCAGGAAAGTTTATTTCTGGGGTCACAGGACCTGAAGGGGTTAATAACCATATAGGTCTGGAGGCTGTAGTGGGTAGGGTAAGGAGAAGGGAAGCAAATAATCCTTTTTGCCTTGTCTGTCAGTGCAGCTTCACTGACAGAATATGGAGGAAAGGGCAATTTCACCTCTTTCTCCCTTCACATGGTAGCCTCCTGACCTACATGGATATTAGTCCACATAGGTTTCACAACCCTGGGGATAAACTTTCCTGGGGTCAGAAAAGACTGTGGGTGGAAGGGGAATGTATGAAAGATCAACAATCCTTATGTTAATATGCAGTCTTTAACGTGTTCAAATAGTTTGCAATCTAAGATATGATATACTTATATATAATCTGCTTTTGTAGTAACTCTTCAAGATTGAAGAAAATTATAGTGCCATCCAAACATTGTTGCACCCTTTGAAGTCAATGGACCTACAAGACCTCTACTTAGGCCGTTACTGCCCAAACCCATGCATGTTTGCCATTTCCTTGGGCCAACCTACAAATGATGTCTTCAGTGAGGTAGTTTAGTCCGCCAAAACCATTTTGAGTAATAATATACTAAATTTATGTAATTAATTTTTTTCTTTTTCATTGAGCATTTACAACAAATATGTCTACCAGTTCAAATTTTCTTTTGCAGACAATGGACTAATCCAACTAAAATTAGTCACACTCATTGACTTTAATGAAGTGCAAGTTAATTGCAACTAACTCATTGTACTGATTTTCAATTAGAAACTCCAGTTGTCCCATTGCCCCCCTAGAACACTTAATGTTTAGATGGATCAAGGTGACCATGTTTACCTTTCCTTCATTGTCAAACTAGTTGCTCTTCAGATGGGATGTTTTTCTCATGCATAAGATATTTTTATATACTCATAGTGTATTATACCATCTATTTAACCCAATTCACACAGGAATGTCCTATCTTTTAAAAAAATATATTCTGTCATCTCAAAATTTCAGTAGCTTTCATCAAAACATAAAATATTTCTTTGCCTTACAAGTGCCATCCTAAGCAGAGTTGTGTGTGTGTGTGTGTGGGAAGTGCTGTCAAGTCACAGCCAACTTATGGCGACCTCAGCAAGGGGCTTTCAAGGCAAGTGAGAAGCAGAGGTTGTTTGCCATTGCCTTCCTTTGCAGAGTCTTCCTTGGTGGTCTCCCATCCAAGTACTGACCCATCTTCGTTTCCAAGATCTGACGAGATCGGGCTATACCATGCCACCCTCTCTCCTAAGCAGAGTTACACCCTTTAAATTTAGTAGGCTTAGAAGGATGTAACTCTGCACAGAACAGTTGTTAGTTTAAAATCTAAGATAATTTTTATGTTGTACAGTGAAGGATGCTAGAAATATTTGATAAAAGAAGTCAGTACATGATAATTTATACTGGCATCATTCTGTATTTGATTTATTTCTGTCTTCTGTCTTGAAGTATAGATCGAATCACAGCCATTAATTTCTCTAAGATAATTTACCATGCAATCCTAAGAACACTTTGCTAAAAGTAGGGCTATTGATTCGGTTCGGCCCAAACTGAAAAACAGCCGAATTCCCCCTGATTCGGTGGTTTTTAGTTCGGGACGAACCGAACTCAAAAATGGCAGGAAACCGGGGAGCCGAATTCAGCGAGTTCGGGAGTTCACGAATAAATCCGGCCAATTCGGGGCCGTCAGTAAGCAGCATAACCGTCAGTAACCAGCATTCTCCTCCCCCGGCCAATCGGTGGCCAAGCTGGGTCTTCTTCTGGCCAATCAGTCAGGATTGAGTACTGGAGGAATCAGCTGATGTGCGGCCCGGCCCGAGAGAGAGAGAGAGAGAGAGGGAAATCCTCGTGTGTGTGTGTGTGTGGGTGCTTGTGCACATTTGCTCCTTTCTGTGGCTGCAGGGGGCGTATTTTTTGGGGTAGGGACACAAAATTTTCAGCAGAGATTCAGACAAACCTTCGTAAGAGACCACCCAAGTTTTGTAAACATTGGGTCAGGGGGTCCCGAGATATGGGCTCCCCCCTTTTTTCTTTCCATGGCTGCAGGAGGCCATTTTTGGGGGTACAGACCCCAAACTTTCAGTGGAACTTCAGATGAACCTTCTTAAGATACCCCCCAAGTTTTTTAAACATTGGGTCAGGGGGTCTCAAGATATGGGCTCCACCCCTTTTCCCTCCCCCCTTTTTCCATTTACATGGCTGCAGGGGGCGCTTTTTTGGGGATACAGCCCCCAAACTTTCAGCATAGCTTCAGACAATCCTTCTTAAGATACCACCCAAGTTTTGTAAAGATGGGTTCAGTGGGGGCAGAAATATCGGCTCCCCCCTTTTCTCTTTCCGTGGCTGCAGGGGGCGCATTTTGGGGGTGCAGATCCCAAACTTTGAGCGGAGCTTCAGACAAGCCTTCTTAAGAGACCACCCAAGTTTTGTAAACATTGGGTCAGGGGGTCCCGAGATATGGGCTTTCCCCTTTCCCCTATTGGGATGAATGGATCAGCTGATCTTATATGCATCTCCAGAGCAAAACGTCCCTTGCTTAAATGGAATCTTCTTGGATTACCCAGTCCTCCTCCCACTCCTCCTGATGGAACAGAAGACAGCCACAGTAAGACCCCTTTGGGGGCTTTAATCTATACTTTTTCTCCTGTGTGTGTGTGTGGGGGGGAAGCAGAGTCTGTGTGTGTGGGGGGAGGGAGCAGTTTCTGTGGGTGGGTGGGTGGAAGCCAAAGGGGGCTTTTGCCGGTTCTGCCTGGGGTGTGTGTTCCCCCTCGAGTCTCTCTCTCCCTGGTTTGAGGGGGGGTTTCAGTTGTGTGTCTTCAGGTTTTCCCTCATTCATAAGAGCGGTTAGGTCTATTTGGATGCTTGCTCAAAACTGGTTTTCAAATGGTGACTTAAAGAATGCATTTGCCTGGTCCCCGGTCCGATGCAAAAGGGGAAATTCCACCCCTCCTGCTCATTATGCATAGCTAGCTGCCTCTGTCCTTTTCCATGGTTTACAAACTCCCAGGTATCAGGTGTTGCTTTGCACAGTTGCAAAGGTGTTGCTTACAAGGTTGTGTTGCTGTGCAGTCGAGTTGCTTTGCATTACTGTTGCAATGCTTTGCAAAACTCTCAGCTGTTTGTCGGGGCTGGGAGCTTTGTGCGTGGGCGGCAAGCTCTGCTCAGACATGCTCATTAAGGGTGGGGGGACCCCTTTCGGGGCCCATATCTCAGCCCCCCCGTCCAAATCTTTACAAAACTTGGGGGGTCTTTCAAGAAACGTCCTTTGAAGCTCTGCTGAAAGTTTGGGACCTCTACCCCTAAAAATGCCCCCCCCCAGAGCCACGGAAAGGCGCTGTTGTGTTTTTAAAGGCTTTATTCGGCCGAATTTTTCCCCCGAACTTTGAATTCCCGCCGAATTGCATGGACCCGAGGTGAGGGAGTTCGGACTTCGGCATATCCCGAATCTAAACAGGCCGAATTCAGCCGAATCCGAACTATACCGAATTTTGTTTAATTCAACAGCCCTAGCTAGAAGTATGGCCCACTGAATAAACCAGAGTAGAATTCTGAATAGCTCTGTTTAGGATAATACTGCTCAACATAACTGAAGTTTAACCAGCCATTAAAAAATTTGAGTTGGGTTTTTATCAAAGTGCAACAAGTACGCTTTGTGGTGTTTGCCTGCTGATAGGCTTTAATCAAGACATCTTCATTGTGCATAAGTGTCAATGTTCAATCAGTATCTGCAATTTTTACATGATAATATCCCTGAAGGAGAAATTGACAGGGGTAACAGAGTTTAAGAAAAAGGGTTTCTGACTTTTTAAAAATCCCTAGAGTGCAACTTTGGCAGGACTTCACCTTTTATCTTACTGAACTTGTTCATGCATTATGGTCCAGCCACTGAGGATAGTCTATATTTTGTCTATCACAATGAGTGCATGGTAAGAGAGCTGTTAGAGAAAATTTGCTTTGAAAAACCTAGGATCAGGGAAATTCAAGTTAAAATATTTTATCTACCATGAAGCGCACAGGGTGACCATGGGCCCATCACTTTCTTTAAGCCAAACTGACCTCACAGAGCACCTTAGAGACCAACAAGATTTGGGGGTATAAGCTTTTGAGAGTCAGAGGGATCTTTGGAATCTGACAAAGGGAGCTTTGACTCTCAACAGCTTATACCCCGAAAATCTTGTGGTATCCAAGGTGCTACTGGACTCGAATCTAGCTGTTCTACTGCAGACCAACATGGCTACCTTCTTGAAGTGATTTGTCAAGATAAAATGGGGAAAGGGAGAACAATGTACTCCACGTTGAGTTCCTTGGAAGGAAGGTGTGATGAAAATGGGCTAGATCAGTGCTGTTCATCCTGTTTGTCAGGACCCACAAGTTTGTTGCAGAATACCCCCCCCCCCAAGTCACTGCATTTGGTAATTGCTTTTTAGAAAGATTTGCAGCTTGTGTGCATCCGTAGAAAACAAGGACACCATGCTTCCTGCCCATAGTGAAATGAGGCTGTGGGAAAGGATTCCTTTTTAGGAACGGTAGGACTCTTCCTGTCATGTAATTAATATCACTTTACTTTCTTCACATATTTAAAATTCATTGAGTCCCATGCTGCTACCACGGGTGGTTTTAAGTGGGTCCTGCAGTGAAATACTCTGCACTAGACAGACAGGAGTTGAAAGAATCAGCTGTTCAGTTTAGGGAGGAAGTCAGGGCTGAATGATATCTTTATCTTCCCTGTCAAACAGGTAACTGTTGTGGTTCCAATGTTCTTCATAGTATTTTATTTGTTGGATTGATCCAAAATATATTTATCAATTTAAAGATAAATACATATAGAATCTAATTTTCTCCTGCAGTAAAATTGGTATTAAAACTTTTTAGTTGAATTCTTAAAGTTTCTTCTAAGAAGTATACCATAATTTGTGAATTATTTATCACTATTCCAGATTTTTTTCCAGACAGTAAAAAATCAATTTCTTCAGACCCTTATCTCTTGAAACTTAATCGAAATAGCTCTGGGTATTTTACCTTTTCCTTGATATCTGTTTCATAATATCTGTGTTGTCTCTATTTTTGCTATTTTCTTGTTGAATTACATAACAAAAAATAAAAAATAAAAATCCAAGTTTCCATATAATCTACTTTATGGTCCTTCTAGTCAACTATACTCAAACTTATTCAGAGACAAATAGACAAACCAACAGACAAATGGAGATATTGATCATGTTCGAGTAATGCTCTACCAGTTTTTCAAAGACATTGCTCAGCAACAAGGGTGCTCCTTCCCAAACCCAGACTCTGATGGGCTGTTCCAGACATACCCTCCATCATGCCCAATACCTCATCCCTACCTATCACAAGCAACCTGTACTATTCCTGCCACAAATAGTTATGGCCTAACTGGTCAAAGACCAGGCCTATTTAATCTGAACACTGCCTTTCTTGTGACACTGCAAAACATTGCAAAAAAAAAAAAAAAAAAAAAAAGTTCCCCAACAGAAAGTTGGGAAACTCTAAAAAATCCTGTTTGATCCCAGAAATAGTATTTATTTATTTGTTTGTTTATTTAACTTACATTTTTTATAGTTGTGACAAATAAAGAGTTAATCTTTAAGAGAAGCTCAGAGAGGAAAAAACTGGCAGGGGGTGGAGCTGAAAAAAAGGGGGAGTCTGTTTTTGGTAACCTGTGTGTTCAGTAGCTGTTTTTGACTCTGGAAACCTGAGGGTTCAGATTTGCCTAAATGGCTGTGAAACAACTCCTCTGGAGTGACAGGCAGAGATAGGGAGGAAAGGGTCTCTTTCTCAGGTCACTGAAAGGGAATAGGCTCTGGGAAGGAGATATTCCAGATACGTGGTTTTGTTAAGGGATTACTGCCACAAAAGTGGGGTAGATCTATAGAGAGAACTGGAAGAGAGATTTGAGGAACAATCTCCATACTTCTTTGTTTTCTGGGGGAGAGAGATTGTATAATCTCTATACTTTCCTGTTAGCTAGGCAACAGAGTCTGAATAGGAGCATCTATAGGAAGTTCTGTGAACTGAATTTGGGAACTTAATTTAAGAATTGTAATTCTGTACTAACTAAGCCATCTAAGATCTATGCCTTTTCTGTAGTAAAACTTATAAACTAGCTCTGGTTCTATGCCTTCCCTACATACAATTTTCCCTCCAAGTCCATCCCTTCTACAGTGTTTAATAAATCTTAGTTACTTGGTTGTTAACTTGAAAAAGCCTCTGGTGTCTCATTTCTACTGAGGCAAAATAAGTAAAGGGACTAAGGAGAAAAATTAAAATTCCAATCAAACATTTTGGAAAGCAGTCTCTCTCTCACTCGGTACGCACAGATTGTGATAATAGTCCACCTTTCTCACAGGAACTCAAGGCAGATTATTTATGTATTTATATTTCAATTTACACCCCACCCTCAATCCCTGGCCAAGTCTACGAACAGGTCAGCTAACAACATGAATAAATACAATATAATAAAACCATATTTTACTTAAAAACATTAAAACCAATTCCAAATTCTACTCAATTGAATAATTAAAACAGGTGGCTCTCCTTGTGGGAGCATAGGGCTATGGCGGCCTGATGAAGCAGTCAAGGCCCACAAATGTAAGCAGCATGGAGGAAGGGAGTGGTAGGGAGGTCAGCTCTGATGCTACACCCTTGCTGCCCTCAACTATAGGCCCGGGCAGAATATCATTATCATCCTTATTACAACCAAAGGCCAGCATAAAATATAAAATACCTGGCAGAATATCTCCATCTTACAGGGCCTGCACAATTCTTTAAGATCCCGCAGGGCCCTGGTCTCATTAGAAGGTGAGTTCCACCAGGCTGGGGCCAGGTCAGAAAAGTGGAAGATGAAATGGAAAGGGGGAGATGCCCCCTTCAAGTCCTTGCAGGTCTCCTACTTGTTTCCAACTAATCCAGAATCAGTTCAAGTAAATTCAGTAAACTAAAGAACTTATTATCAGTCTGTGAATACCTGTAAACAATTCATCCAGACAAATGCTCTTAGAGCTAGAAACATGATGCTGGCAAATAGGATGCCTCTAAGCAGTCTTGCAAACAAGTAAAGAAAAATATGCCTTGGCAATATTAATGATGACAACAAATACTCTTTGAATTCTAAAACAACTTCCCACTCACTGGACATGAATAAATCAGACAATTATGAGAGCTGGGAAAAAAATTACAGTCCAATTAAGAGTGACAACTGATTAGTATGAAAATAGATGAGCACATGTGAAAATGTTTGGCTTATAAATTGGTGCTGTGTGAAAGAACCATTGCATAGCTGCTTAGCAGACAATTTACCATGCTGTGATCAAGATATACAAGTGGGTGTGATAATTACTTTGATTGAGATTTTATTTAATGACACCTATGACTTTTTCTTTTGCATCCAAGCAATATTTATCCACAGGAAAATTTCATGACTAGGTAAAAGTGTAAACATTTTTGACATTTGTTCATAGAAGATTACTTAGGATTCCCCCCCCCCTTTCAACACCGATTGCTACTGTAAACACCTCTGTTTATGACTGTTTCTCATAAGAATGAAATCTGACAGAAAATTGGAGAGCCAGGCTATTGATATCACTACAACATTTATTGACTGCAGAGAAACACTGATACACATGCTGTTTTCTGGCTTCATGGCTGATCCTAAATATTACAGGTGACCAGTAGGGACCCAGATATTGCCCCCACAATCAGTGGCCCCAGGCCAGAAAAAAAAGAAGAATTGGGGGTTTTTATACCCTGCTTTTCTCTACCTTTAATGAGTCTCAAAGCAGCTTACAATCACCTTCCCTTCCCCTCCTAACAACAAACATATTGTGAGTAGGTGGGGCTGAGACAGTTCTGACAAAACTGTTACAAGCCCAAGGTCACTCAGCAGGCTTCATGTATAGGAGTGGGGACCCATTAAACAGAATAAGATACTGATAAGACTTGCTTAGGATTGTTAGTTCAGCTCGTTCCACACTGGCTCCTAAACCCACATTGCCTCCATCTCTCTCACCTCAACCTCAGAATATTACAATAGTTTATTAATTGCAACCCAAATTCTTCCTTTGATTTCTCATCAGGTTGGCTTAGTAGCAGGGTCACAGACAAAGTTTTAACCACTGACTCATAGAATCAACATCATGGAGAGATGCCAGTTCAGCCAGTCCCCAGTACGGCTTAGCTCCTGGTATTAGTAATGATTCTCAGGTTGTGAGTAAGAGCTACACACCACAGAGTTGGGTTTACCACAGCAAGGGATCCTAAGCTCTGAATGAACAGAGGTACATGAACAAGGTGTTTTAGTCCAATCACTCCTTGCGATGGTCAGGCCCAATGGAACAGATGCTGATCTTTTGTGCAGACACATCGTTGACTCTGGATTTCAAAATGAGACTTTTAGGGGGTTTTGATAGCAAGTGCGGTAGAGTTTCAGTGCTATGGTGCTGTGTGATAAAATCAGACTGAAAAAGTCTAACAGTGCAGTCTTAAGAACACTTACACCCATTGACTTCATGTGTGTTGGAAGAACACTGAGAGACACTGAGAGACACTTTGACACTGAGAGACACTATCCTTCAGTGTTACTCCTCTGAAGATGCCTGCCACAGCTTCTGGCGAAATGTCAGGAAAGAAAACACCAAGACCACGGTCACACAGCCCGGATAACCTACAAGAACAGAAGAACCTGTGATTCTTGGTAGTATACTACCACAGTTATGTTTGCCTCTTCATTTTCCCCATGTTATGCACTAGTGACATCGGTAGCAGAGAGTTTGTTTGGAAAACTGGAATAGGAAAAAAACAATTGTAACTTCAGCTCTAACTTGATCCTGTCTATGTTTGTCTGTGGTATGTTTTGTCAATGATTGCAGTTGTTTGCTTAATAAAGTTCAGGACCAATGTACCGCTCATACTTCAAACTATTCAAAGAAGAAGTGCTATCAAGTTGCAGTTGACTCATGGCATTCCCATCCATGGGCTGTTCCTCACAGGAGTAAAGAAGATGGTTTGCCATTGGCTCCTACACAAAGCAACCCCATTTTCCTTGGCGCTCTCCCTTTTAAGTACTGACCATGGCTGAGGCTGCTTAACTCCTATGCTCTGATGAAACCCAGACAAAGCTGGACTATTTAATATTCAGAAGTCACCTCCAAACTGGAGGGCAAAATAATCACACATAGTGAGAGTTTAAAAAGTAGAGGGTTAGTCTTTGTGGAAGAGACACAAAGAAAACAGAGCATGGCAATTTTTCAGACATCAAGAAGATGTTGTTTGTCTCTTAAGAGACTGGCATGTTGGGCAAAGTGTCAGATGAGAAATCATCAGTGGTATCCAGTGTCTCAACTGTAAATACTGTTAGAAATAAACTAGAAATTACCTTTTATATGGAACATTTTTTCAGTCGTGAGCAATTTTGCTGATCTGGGGCATAGAGTATTCTTGCTGTGATCCATTGCCAAGCAGACCCAGATATCTGTAATTAAGTGCAGTTATATGTGAATATTGCTATTTTACTGTGACTAAAGTTACCTTTAGGCGCCCCATGGTGCAGAGTGGTAAGCTGCAGTACTGCAGTCCAAGCTCTGCTCACGACCTGAGTTTGATCCCAAAGGAAGTTGGTTTCAGGTAGCCGGCTCAAGGTTGACTCAGCCTTCCATCCTTCCGAGGTCAGTAAAATGAGTACCCAGCTTGCTGGGTTTTCCCTATTGTTTTTCCTATTCCAGTTTTCCAAAGGGAAGATGACTGGGAAAGGCACTGGCAAACCACCCCATAAAAACAAAGTCTGCCTAGTAAATGTTGGGATGTGACATCACCCCATGGGTCAGGAATGACCTGGTGCTTGCACAGGGGACCTTTACCTTTTTTTAAAAAAGAAAAGTTACCTTTAACTTCACTGAATAGTGTCAGAAGTAATGTGCCCATGAACTATAACTGAATACTCATCCTCTAAATTCTAAGTGTGCCCCCATGTCACAAGATGTCTGTTATTCCTGCAGCCCTCTCAAAGAAGAAAGCATGCAACACTTTATTGTTTCTAAAATGGCATATTACAATAGTTCACCCCTTGCAACGACTGATTACAAATGAAATGAACTAAAATATTAAGATTTATTGATGAATACATTTTAAAATAACAACCATAAAAAAGAACTATTACTAGATAAATGCTAATCTAGACATGTAACTACTGATCATCAGGTGCTGAAGTGCATGGTTGGTCAGACAGAATAGAGCAGTCCACGTCAAGGAAAAGGTCAGGTAGACAGAAGATCAGAGACAGAAAACTGGTCAGCAGGATTCAGCAGATTCAACATCAGGACCAGGATCTGTAAGAGGTACTCCAAGATGTAACAGAAGAGTTGTCTTGGTTGAGCAAGTAGTAAAAATTCATGGGGGAGTCCAAGGTAAGGGTAAAGCCAAAGTTGAACATAGGCTGCAGTCAAATACTACAGTCTATCAGAGATAGCACTGTCCTCACACTACCAACAAGTTTATCAGATAGAAGGGTCAAGCCTGGAGGTAACAGCTTTATACTTCCAGGGCAGATCTCATTGGGACCTCCAGTCAGCACACAGTTCTTCTGCTGGCCATGTTGAGGATGGGGCATTGGAGTGGAAGATATTGGACCTGCAGCTCTCTCTTTATGAAGGCTATTCTTTCAGTTAACTGAACAAGGTCCTAGAGCTTCTGATCCAAGTTCGTGGTTTGGCGGCATGGCACCCGACATTGACAGACAAACTTAATCTAGCAATAGCAAGTTTAGCAAGGCTTCAGTCTATGCCAATAACCTGCACATTCTTTAGCACACTATTATTTTCAACTGAACATATCCAAGGTCTTATGTAGCAAAGGACAAGTCATTTTATGGTTGGCTCAAAAGTTACAGCTAAACTACTATGTGTGACATTCTTTTAATACATAAACCACACATTTTAATGGATAAAACCACAACATTTAATATTTTAAAAGTGAAAATGATGTTCCCCTAACGGTCTCTGACCAGTTTTGATAGTTTGTTCATAGCTGTGCCCTATGAATAAGCATTGTCCTAATGTAGAAGTTAAAGCCTGCTTTCTTCCAGTCTGTTGATGGTCATCCCTTAACTAGGCATTAACTGCTTTGGTATGACTCATCTTTTTGTGCCTCACAGAAATATTTCAGAAGTGTTTCAGAAGTACAGATGCAGCATCCGTTTGGCCCAAAGAATGGGTAATATGCCACCACACCTGTTTACCATGGGCATGATGATACCTAAATTACTTCACACTTTTCATTGCAGCTGTTTCATATTCTGAAGATAGATTAAAAGTCATCTTTCAGACATCTAGATGCCCACCAATCTATTTTAGCTTCATTCTAAATTAAATCACAGTTAAAGGAACATGCAAAATGGCAGAATAGTTATCCTGAAAATAGCTGAAATAAACACTCCAACCATCGTTTGTATAAACAATGAGAAGAATGAGCGGTTATCACAAGGACACCATGCTTCCTTGCCTGTGTCCTCAGATCTTTTCTGGCCAGTCTTCGCTTGTGTGCCAATATAATAAGGTTGGTGAGGATGTGGGAGAAGGCACTCTCCACAGTAGTCCCCTAGCTCTGGGACTCCCTTGCCCGCAAAACCTGAACTGGCCCCCTCACTGATGAACTTCCAGAGATCTGCAAATACTATTATTTTCCAGGGGAAGGTGGTTTCTGGTTTCTATTTGTATTTAAATCTTTAAGAACAGAAGGGTATTATTATTGTTGCTGTTGCTTTAAGGTTCTGCTGGGTTTTAAAGTTTCTGGTTGTTGTTTCTTTTTCTGCTGCTTTACTTGGTACTTTTATTAATAATATTGTTGGTTGTCTAATCTTATTGTTTTAATATTATTTTCTATTTTTATACTGTAAGCCACTCTTGACAATCCTGTGGCGGAATGGGATATAAATTTAATCAAGCAATCAGTCATAAGTAGGATACAGAATAACTACTGAGCTACTCAAATCTTCTAAAACATGTCTTTTGTTCATTTAGTGTTTAGTTAATTTGTAGTCAGCCTTTCTCTCAGAGACTCATTGCGGAGTACAAACATTTAAACAAATGTTGTCAAGTTGTTATGCTGTCACCATTGTCAGATGAGTCAACACAATTTTTACTAGTGGATGTGGCTGCAGAACAACTACCTACGCCTTACTATTTGAACTCGAAGGTTAGAAGTCATAATAAGCTGCTAAAGGAACAATGTGGAACATAAAACTTGTGTCCTCCTAGGGCTGTCGATTCGGTTCGGCCCAAACTGAAAAACAGCCAAATTTCCCCTGATTCGGCAGTTTTTAGTTCGGGACGAACCGAACTCAAAAATGGCGGGAAACCGGGGGAGCCGAATTCAGCGAGTTCAGGAGTTCATGAATAAATTCAGCAAATTCAGGGCGTCAGTAAGCAACATAACCGTCAGTAAGCAGCATTCTCCTCCCCCGGCCAATTGGTGGCCAAGCAGGGTCTTCTTCTGGCCAATCAATCAGGATTGAGTATGGGAGGAATCAGCTGCTGCACGGCTGGGCCGGGGAGAGAGAGAGAGTGAGAGAAATCCTCATGGGGGGGTGCTTGTGCACATTCGCTCCTTTCCGTGGCTGCAGGGGGTGCATTTTTGGGGGTGCAGCCCCCAAACATTCAGCATAGCTTCAGATGAGCCTTCGTAAGAGACCCCCCAAGTTTTGTAAACATTGGGTCAGGGGGTCCCGAGATATGGCTTTCCCCTTTTCCCTATTGGGATGAATGGATCACCCGATACTGTATGCATCTCCAGAGCAGCAAAACCTTCTGTGCTTAAATGGAATCATATTGGATTACCCAGTCCTCCCAGCCCCTCCTGATGGAACAGAAGACAGCCACAGTAAGACCCCTTTGGGGGCTTTAATCTATAATTTTTCTCCTGTGTGTGAGTGGGGGGGAAGTAGAGTCTGTGTGTGTGTGGGGAGGGAGCAGTTTCTGTGGGTGGGTGGGGGGAAGCCAAAGGGGGCTTTCGCCTGTTCTGCCTGGTGTGTGTGTGCCCCCTTGAGTCTCTCTCTCCCTGGTTTGAGGGGGGGCTTCAGTTGTGTGTCCTCAGGTTTTCCCTCATTCATAAGATCGGTTAGGTCTATTTTGATGCTTGCTCAAAACTGGTTTTCAAATGGTGACTTAAAGAATGCATTTTCCTGGTCCCGGGTCCAATGCAAAAGGGGAAATTCCACCCCCTCCTGCTCATTATGCATAGCTAGCTGCCTCTGTCTCTTTCCATGGTTTGCAAACTCCCAGGTGTCAGGTGTTGCTTTGCATGATTGCAAAGGTGTTGCTTTGCAGTTGTGGGTGTTGCTTTGCAGTTGAGTTGCTTTGCAGTGTTGCTTTGCAGTTCTGTTGCTTTGCAAACTTCTTAGCACCTGCCCCGCCCTTGCTCTCAGCTGTTTGTCAGGGCTGGGAGCTTTGTGCGTGGGCGGAAAGCTCTGCTCAGAGATGAACATTAAGGGTGGGGGACCCCTTTCGGGGCCCATATCTCAGCCCCCCCTGACCCAATCTTTACAAAACTTGGGGGGGGGGGTCTTGCAAGAAGGATCCTTTGAAGCTTCGCTGAAAGTTTGGGACCTCTATCTCCAAAAATGCCCCCCCTGGAGCCGCGGAAAGGCGCGGTTGTGTTTTTAATGGCTTTATTTGGCTGAATTTTTTCCCCGAACTTTGAATTCGCGCCGAATTGCACGGACCCGAAGCGGGGGAGTTCAGACTTCGGCATATCCCGAATCCAGACGGGCCGAATTCAGCTGAATCTGAACCATACCGAATTTTTTTTTCCAACAGCCCTATGTCCTCCTTCTTCCTCTACTCTACTCCATTGAAGCTCTAGGTAATACAGGTTCTGTTTCACTTACTAGTTAAATGAAGATAAACATTTCCTGCTATTGCCTACTTTTTAGCCAAACTGAAACAAACAAACAAAGATCAGGTACAGCCAGCTTTGAAGCCAATATTGCCACAATAACGTTTTTTTCCGTTTTGTAACACAGAGAGAAGAGCAGCCCGTTCTTGAGGGAAGGGGCTGCACTGGTGGCTGGAGGCAGTGCCACCACGCTGCCTCCAAAGGAGGATTCAGCTCCCCCCCCCAAATGAAGCCAAAATCCTGCCCTTACCTTGGAGGCCCATGGAACCGCTCCATTAGGTTCCACGGGGATACGCCACCTAAAAGGATGGTGTATCTCGAGTTAAGGGAGGGGGTGTTCTCAGCCTGACAGGGCTTAGGAGCCCACCTAAAGGTGGCTCCTCCCATGGAATGACCTGGGTACGCCACACAGAAGTGCACCATCAGAACACCAGCACAAGGCTGTGCTGGCATCCAGGGGCCATGCTGCCACGGCAGCTCTGGGAGGCTGGTGACCGCGCCCCAATGCCAGCATCCATGTCGGTCATGGCGGCGCAAATGACCCAGGTGCCGGTGCAAGTGGCGCAGACACCGGTGTGGGCCCTTCCACACTTCCTAAGACCTTGTGCCCTCCCAGGCTGTTAATGACTTGAAAATTATATTATCTGGTATATAGAGCCAAGGGCTCACCATAGACAGGCAAGCCACAATTTTTCACTTCTGATAAACATTTCCAGCAACATTGTGGTTGTGATTAAAATGACTTAAAAAAAAGAATGTACAGTATAATGTGCTGTAGAAACTTAAGGATTGCTTCTACACCTAGTATATTAATATGTAAATAGCAAACACACCTTCTATCTAGCATTAATATTTTTGTGGCTGAACATGGCATAAAGATAATGTTTAAATATTGACGGATCCTGCATTTATCTAATGTTCTTAGTGTTGTTCACTTGAGGTGGTATTTCTCGCTTGCCAAAAATGTTTCCTTAACCATATGGTTCCTTAAGCCTAATCTTTATATGTGTTTCCTTGAATGCATGTGACAGCTTAGGTTGGTCCTTCTCGGAAACATGAACACCATCTTTATTGCTTATGTAGCCTGTTTAAACAGTGAGGCTGTGATAGTTATTATGTCTTACCAGGATCTCCTGGACTGAGGACTGCTTCATGCTACTTTTTCCATATAACTGTAAAAAGGAGCTGTAAGAAAAGAATCATTTTACTCTCATGGGAGGAACAGGCAGTGTTTATACAGGGCCATTGGTAACAAACTTTTCAGAGGGGAAAGGAAAAAAGAAAAGAAGAATGGTGTTTTATGTATGAAATTTTCCAGGCTCTAACGGAAGGGAATAAGGTCATATAAATATGTAGTGGTGCCCTTTCTAGCTAGAGGCTCTACTACAAATTATGGAGCTGTGCAGATGCTTTCAACAGTGAGTAGTACAGAAGCCAAAGCCTACATCCAAATTATGGCTACATTCCTAAAACAATTTACTCCAAAGCAGTGACACAAATGGAAAACGTTTAGGCTATTTTACTGGAAGATGGAGGCCTAGATGCACTTATTTATACGTACTTTCTCCACCACTAAGTCAATCTTGTTGGGAAATGTAATGTGCTTAAGAGATCTCTTAAGAATTGATCCCAACAAACTCAAGAGATCCGAGAGGTGCAGCCTCAGTAGAAGCATAAGGAAACTGACTACATGGTACATGATGGGGGTCTGTTGTGCATCTAGAGCATGTTTACTAGTCAAGTTCCTTAAAGGGCAATTTAAGTGGCTTGAAAGTGTTGCTTAATGGGATTAAAACCACCCTCACAGATAAACCATAATTGCATGCACATTGATCAAGAATAGGTCTCCCAGTCATTTGTGATCTGTCATGCACTTATAGCACATCTAGCTTCCTTGCACTCCTAGTTTGGGACTATAGCAGACAAAAAGGGGTGAGAACTGTAATATTCAGAAGTCTGTTTCATGTTTTATGTTCCAGGGCACCAAAGTCTGGAGCAGCTCCAGCACAGGTTTAACTGATTGCCTTGGCTAAGTTGGCTAGGCAAGTTTCTGTGAAGGATTCTGTTATATCTTGGGTTCCTTGTCTGTTCTGCAAATTATACTTGCTTTACTGCAGCACCCTACGCAAACTGTCTCTGGGCTTGAAATGGTAAGACCACTGAGAAGACTAAATGATTCTCAATTATCTTTTTTAGAGGCAAGTTCTGCCATCAGTTATTAATGATCATTTGGCACAATTCTTGCTGGCATGTATGACTTCAAATTTCAGGTGAGGGAAACTTGAAGACCAAGCCTACATCTTTATGCATTGTAGGCTATATGCACCTGTTTGGGGGCATATGTGTCTGTGTAAAGTGTTGTCAAGTTGCAGCTGACTGATAGCCTACCCCTGGTGGGGTTTCCAAAGCAAGTGATTAAGCAGAGGTGGTTTGCCAGTGCCTTCCTCTGCAGTCTTCCTTGGAGGTTTCCCTTCCAAGTACCGACCCAGCTTAGCTTTTGAGATCGGCCTAAACTATGCCATTCCACATCCCTTGGGGGCATTTATTGTCCTGCAATTAGAAACTAGGAGGTAAGTGAGAAGTGCTTTAAGCCTAGGGCCATTCCTGACATACTACTTTTCTATGTGTGGAGAGTTCTTTTTATGATGAGCTTATAAACATTTATTATTTATTGCATTTTATCATTCCTCCCTCCCTCCAAGGAATTGATTTGATGGTCCTGCTCTCCCATTTTATTCACATATGAAACTTATTTAAACTGAATCAGACCGTGATTGATCCATCAAGGTCAGTAGTGTCTATGCAGACTGGCAGTGGATCTCCAGGCTAAGGATAAGGGCTTTCACATCACCTACTACCTGGTCTTTTTAACTGGAGATGGTGGGATTGAATCTGGGACCTTATGTTGGCCAAGCAGATTATCTATCACCGAGCCAGGGCTCCTCCTAACAACCCTGAGAAACCATGACTGGCTCATGTGAGCTATTACCTAGTGAGCTATCCTACTTCAAGTGCATCTGTTTTTCCCCACCTGAATTGTGTTAGAGTGAGGATGCATCCGAAGAGTAATGATCCCACAAATTAATATATTAACATATTAATACTTTATTTTTTTGCAGTCCCCACATCTGTATGCATCTGATGATGTAGGTTCCAGTCCACAAGACATTTGTTAGCATTTGAGGAGCTCAAGACTTGGTTGTTGGTTTTACTGCAAGATACATGACTGTTACTCTGGAAAAGGCTAGAAAAGGCACTTGATTTAAGGTTGGCCTTCTTCTCATTTGCTGTCATGCGAAAACATTCATATGTGCATGTGGGTATCATGTGAGATGCTGAAAAGGTCCTTTTAATATCTCTGGTGAAAATGTGCATCATTTCCCCCTACTTATGATGGATGTACTCACCCTTAGCCCAGTTCAGAAATTCAGTGAAAGAAGAAGGGATCACTTTGCAGTCAAGGCAAAGGAATCCATAGACATTCAGTGGTGATGGAATGTGTGGTGTGTATTTATGCTTTTTTGCAGTTTAGTAGAAAGATTCTTCCCTTTCCCTCACTTTCACTTCCCATCCCAATCAGTTTGGCTCTCACAATACTTTTACACCACAGTAATAGTTTCAGAGGGTTAGTTGTGTTACTCTGTTGTGGCAAAAATAAACAAGAGTCTTGTGGCACTTCAAAGACTACCACTTTATTCCAGCATAACTTTCATGGTTTACAGCCCACTTCTCCAGAGACTCCTTCTGCTTGGCCATGAGATATATTGGTGCTGCTTTACACTGTCTTGGTTAGACCTCACCTGAAGTACTCTGTTCAGTTTTGAGCATCACAGTTTAGAAAATATGTCATTAAGATGGAAGGAATCCAGTGTAGGGCAATGAAGCTGGTGAGGGGTTTGGAGAACATGGTATAGAAGAAGGGGTTGGGAATCTCTATGTTGGACAAAAGACACTTGTGAGGTGACATGATTACCACCTTCTGATACCCAAAGAGATGCCATGTGGAGGATGAGGCAGATATGTTTTCAATTCAATCATGTTGGGTGACAGGGCTCAGACTAATTGATATAAACTACAGCAAAGGAGGTTTCATCTAAATTTGAGTAAGAACTTCCTGGCGGTGAAGTGTCTTCAGTATTGGAACAGTCCCCTTCATGAGGTGGTGGATTCTTTATTTTTTGAGGTTTTAAAGTATTGATTAGATATCTATTTGTTTGGGATAATATAGGTGTAGTTCCTGTGTTTTTTTTTGGGGGGGGGGGCTGGGCTAGATGACCTTGGTGGTACCTTCCAAATCTGAGATTAATTTTAAAAGACTGGTCACCCCTACAGCATGTAGCCCTGACCTGGATCGCCCCAGGCTAGCCTGATCTCATCAGATCTCAGAAGCGAAGCAGGGGCAGCCCTGGCTACTATTTGGATGGGAGACCTCCAAGGAATACCAGGGTTGTGATGTGGAGGCAGGCAACCGTAAAGCACCTCTGAACATCTCTTGCCTTGAAAACCCTAGGGGGGTTGCCATAAATCAGCTGCGACTTGACAGCAAAAAACACCCCCCCCCCCAAAAAAATACATGTACATCTCAGTACTTTGCCCAGACTGGTCCTTGTGGCTGGGTGGAAAGGGTGTGGCTTGTCACACAAGCTTTGAAGGGCCAAGAGGAGAGTTACGGGTGCCACCTTAGCATAAGGGGGACATACAGTGATGGTGGGGTGGAGAATAGTGGCACCTCGAGGACCCACCCTAGAGTTCCCAACCTCCAAGTACTAGCCGGAGATCTCCCGCTATTACAACTGATCTCCAGCCGATAGAGATCCGTTCCCCTGGAGCACTGGTTCCCAACTGGGGGTCCATGGACCCCCAGGGGTCCGCGAGAACTAAATTAAGGTCCGCGAAACATAAACCCATAATAAATTAATATTTTCAATTAAAAGTTCTCTATTATAAAAATAGATATTCAAATATTATTCTGTTTATTGTTTAACAGTTATGATTAAAGTAGTCAAAAAGGGCAAGAGTCCAGTAGCACCTTAAAGACTAACAAAAATATTTTCTGGTAGGGTATGAGCTTTCGTGAGCCACAGCTCACTTCTTCAGTTATGATTAAAGTTTATTTTCAAATTCTCGGAATTTTTATTTTGAACCTTGGGGTCCCTGCACCGAACAAAAAAGTACTAGTGGTCCCTGGTCAAAAAAAGGTTGGGAACCACTGCCCTGGAGAAAAGGCCGCTTTGGCAACTGGACTCCAAGGCATTGAAGTCCCTCCCCTCCCCAAACCCCGCCCTCCTCAGGCCCCACCCCAAAAACCTCCGGCCGGTGGTGAAGAGGGACCCGGCCACCCTGTCAGGGAAAAAATGGCCAGAGGGAGGGACCCCCCTGGGGCAACTGCCCGTGGCCCAGAAGGGGGGAGCGCTCCCACGCCAGACCCAGCCCTGACGGAGGAAGGGGCTCCTCGGCAAAGTGACCAGCGCTCGTCTCCCCCTCAGCCGCCCGGGCCAGCACCGCGCGCTCCGCCGCCGGCGCGCCGCAGAGACCCCTGTCCTGCCCTCTCCGAGAGGGCGAGCCGCGCCGAGCGCTGGGGAAGGGGAGGCGAGCGGAGGGGAGGGAGTCCCGCGCACATACACACCTTGCCTGCAGAGCCAGCCGCTTCGCCCGGGCGCCCAGACGCCGCACGCGCCAGGCGCTACAGGCACACACGCGCGCGCGCTGACTTGACACGCACGCACACACTCGCGCGTGCAGAGGGGCGCGCGGGCGGCTCACACCCCCCAGCGAGAGGGCGCGCGTGGCAGCCCAGCCTTTTGCTCCCCCCCACCCCCCTCAGCCGATTTATTTATTTATTTGTGGGCGCCTCAGTGGTGTGTGTGTGTGCGTGTCTGCGCGCGCGCGCGCCCCTCTCCATCTCCCTCCTTCCTTCTATCACGGCGCTGCCGCCTCAGACCCGCGCGCCGCTCGCTTCTCTTCTCCCCCTTCCTTCCTTCCTTCCTCCCCCCACCCTCCCCTCTTCTCCTCCCGTCCCCACCCCGGCTTCTTCCTCTCTCTCTCTCTCTCTCTCTCTCCCCCCCTTTTTTTGCTCTCCCAACTCTGCCTCCCCGAGCTCTGAAAAAATGCCTGCCCGTGAAGCGAGGAGAGGGCACCGGGTCTGTAAATGAGAAGTGAGTACTCGTGTGACAATGGCGCGGCTCGCTGCCTTGGGGGAAGGAAAAGCCTGGCCTGACTCTGCTGCTGCTGCTGCTGCTGCATGCTCCTGCGCTCGGCCGGCGCATCCTCGCAGGAAGCGCCCCCGACCCCGCCCCGGCCGCTGGCGGGGTCGCCCGTTTTTGCCCCCTTCCCGCCACCCTGATGCCTTCCTCGCAACCCCCCCCCCCGCTCCGGTCCAGCCATGCTTCTTGCGCGGGCTCTCCCTGCTGCATGCAACACCTTGTCTTGAGAGGCGCTTCGTGACTCTTCATCTTTGTTCGAGGGGTGTGCTGGAGCTTTGCTGGGGATAGATGAAAGGTGGGGGGGGCGGGGGGAGGAAGGAAGAAGGAAAGGTCCGGGAGATCCACCGGGACCGGGGCTTTTCCGAGCCGTTGCCATCCTGCTGGGCACAAGAGAGAGCTCCTTTGCAAACGATTTCAACAGTGGGGTGGGTGGGTGGGGGGAGACTGGTTGCTTCTTTTAACAAATGTAAAAAATGGGGACCCGAGAGAGGCAGGGGGTTTCTTTCTTTCTCGTGATGACTCCAAAACGTCAAAAGGGAGGGTTCTGTCTGTCAGAGTGAAGATCTCACTGGGGAGGGAAGTGGGGGGGGGACACTAATCTTGGCAAGGTGGGTGGTTTTTCAGGAGGGCTGAGAAGGTGGATGGGGAAAGCTGATGCTAGAGTAGCAGTGCGTTTTGTGCCATCGCTGTGAAGGAGACAGCTTTCTCCTGCCACCTCTTTCTCCTGTGCTAGCTTAGCTAAATATTGCTTTCTCAAGGGGGAGGGATGGAGAGATCTTGGGGTCTGCACTTCCCCAGGGTGCCAGGATTTCCTTTGGAGGATAGGCATGCATTGTGTGTGTGTGTGTGTGTGTGTGTGTGTGTGTGTGTGGGAGCTACTAGAAACGAGCAGAATGTCCTGGTGAGTAGCAGGAGGAGGGGAATAAATCTAACTTGCCACCATTTTGGGGCGGGGGGGGGGAGAGATGGAGCAGGATGACAATTTGCCAAGAAAGGAAAGCAATCAAAGTGATAGTGGCAGCATTGAGCAATGATGGAATGGTGGTTGCCCATCCTAATTTTACTGCCCATCACAAATTACTCAGCTTGATCCTCTGCCCGCTTAAGGTAATTTATATTCATTCTGTCAGTGCCTCAGCTTAACTGGTTTATGGGTTGCCCTGTTTGATATCATCACAGGAAAACCATCACCTGTTAATGGGGAAATCCATTCCATTCTGGTAAGCAACTCCCCCATTCAGTCATAATATCCCAACCACTGACTTTGGAATACCCTGCCTGAAATGATTGGGACCAGTCCCATCTTATCTACTTTAGGCATAGTGAGATGGCTGTGGGGCAGACAGGGAGATCTGATTGTATCAGTGTTTTTGTTTAGAATAAAATAAAATCACTGCACATGTCAGAATTCTGCACGTGAAGGTGTTTCCTGAACTTCTAGCTTTCTAGGAGCCAAGAAACAGCGAGTAGATGATAGTGCTGTGCAGTGAGTCATGAGGAAGGAGATTTCTCATCTGTGCCTGTTGCTGCATTTCTCTGGAGTTCATGTCCACTATGTTAATTAAATTTGCCATGGCTGATTGCCTTCTTCAAAGACTGTCTCCAAACCTTCACGCTTGTGTCTCTTTCTAGGCATGGACGTGCTGTAATGCTATAGTCCAGCCTCCCGAAGAACAAGCTGTATGACACACAAGACTTGTCCTGTCACTCGCCCTCCTCTTAGGTCATATCCACCTTTCAGGCTTGTAAGGGTAGAAAAGAGAGGGAGAAAGAGATTTGCATCTATGTTTGGTCTGGGATTTCCCTGTCATTGATGAAAGAAAGGCTGCAGTCACTCAAAAGAAATTAATATAGCTTTAAAAAAATCAGTACATTTAATATTTTCAGTATTTTATATATTTAGTAGAAAAACCATACATGTGCCATATAGAATTTATCGAGTTAATAATAAATGCAGGAAAACATCACACTGGATTTCTTGTGTGGCGACAAATAAGCTATAGAACTGGGAAAATCCTGAAAAAATACCTGGTTACCTAAAAAATGCCCTAGTACTTAGTGGAAAATATTTTCTAGCCAATTTTCAGCCAAGTACCAGTATACATTTGTAAGAAGGGGGTTTCATAACAAATGCTTACCATCAAATATAACTCACAGTTGTATATGGAGTGAATCTGAAAGCTATGATACTCCAATAATGCTCTTCTCTGAACCCAGCACATGAACAGGGGTGGACTATATGTTTGGTGCTGAACTGAAAATCTCATGACTTGGGGTGCTTGGGGAATCTCATGACTGATGTCTAAAACAAAACAGGATGAGTTAAATTGAGTAAGGGGTATGAGACCTTAATGTAATATGTAACATCAGAAAACACATTGTAACAATACTGTGTCATATCTATCTGTTATTAGTGGTATTGTTGTGTCACTAAAGTTGCATTCCATGGTTTATACTGTACATATATAATGTTTTTGCACATTTTCAGGACTGCAAATATGACAGTAAGATTATCTAAAGACATGAATAATGAGTTGAGCAACATCACCACAACGTGTTGCTGGAACTCTTCATTCAAAACTCTTGTGAGGATGAACAAGTGGAGTTCATTTGCATGCAAGCATCACTGAAGTTAAATTGTCACTTGTATTAATAGCTTCTCTCCAGCCCTCCAGCAAGAAGAAGAACCACTGAATAAATCTCTGACAAGCCTTGTAAAAATTAGCATTCTCTCTTTTTCTTTTATTAGTGGCGGCACCTGACTTACTGGATCCCAAATCTGCCACTCAGAACTCCAAGCCCAGGCTGTCTTTTTCTACCAAACCCACTGTGCTTGCTTCACGGGAGGAGAGCGATACAACCATTAATGTTATGAAATGGAAGACGGTCTCAACCATTTTTCTGGTGGTGGTTTTGTATTTAATTATTGGAGCTACTGTATTCAAAGCCCTGGAGCAGCCACATGAAACTAGCCAGAGAACCACTATTGTGATCCAGAAGCAGACGTTTGTATCTCAGCATTCCTGTGTGAATACAACAGAACTTGATGAACTAATTGAGGTAATGACCTGTAAAGAAGTGTGTGCTTGCCATGTTTTTGAACAGAATGTTATTTATGAGTTACATGGGTGCTGTGATCCCAGCATCTTGGTGCAATGCACTGGTATTTATAAGAAATTATTGGTGCTGATAATTTGACTTTATGTGCAAAAATCTGTTTTTGATACTGGGTTGACATTAAAGCTAATCTTTTCATTGAGTGCTTCTGTTCTGCCACTCAAACTGTTGTTCATCAGTAGAAGCAGTTCAGTGTTCTCCACTTACATTAGATGAGTTGCAGTATTGCCTGATAGAAGAGAGAATAAGCAACAAGAGTTTTCTTTACTGCCCTTTATAAAAGATTGCCCTGACCTGGATAGCCCAGGCTAGCACAATTTCGTCAGATCTCGGAAGCTAAGCAGGATCAGCCCTGGGTAGTATTTGGACGGGAGACCACCAAGGAATACCAAGGTCATGACATGGAGGCAGGCAGTGGCAAACCACCTCTGAACATCTCTTGCCTTGGAAACCCTATGAGGGGGTCACCAAAAGTAAGCTGTGAGTTGATGGCAAAAAAGAGAGATTGTTTCTGGGCATAACCAAGTTTAAACAGGTTTCAACAGCAAGTATGTTCAGTACAGACAGTGGGCACCAGGTGAAGCATCTCACTTGGTATTGACTTAGCTTCCTGTTTATTATCAGTGCTATTTAGAGTGACTATTGATCTCAGAACTAGAAAAAGAGAAGATACACCATTATACTAATACTGCAGTCTGCTGTACACTAACTGGAGAATAAGTCTAGCTGGACCCATTGGCCATAGATTCAAAAAATGTTAAAAGAGAAGGGCTGTGAGAATACTTATTTATTGATCATCGGATTATTGCAGAATATGTTTCGTTATACTTGTGCTTTTGAAATAATCTGCTTTAAGGGGGGGATTGTCAGCTGTTTCCATAAAAAGCCTGATCTTGAAAGTCAAGGGTGCAAATCTGTTCTAAATCCACCACAAAATAACATACTTTGGAGCAGTTTCAGATGCCATTGCAATCTATAGAGCACTGAATGAAACTGCTGGTATCCAAACTCTGGTTCTTCCACATATCAGTACAAATGGCTTTCCATGCAAGGCTCTAGTTTAATGAGAAGAAAAGGGCTAATTTTATCCTGTGACCAATTTGTACGTTTAAAAAAAAAATCTATGGGAATGGTTTTAGTCCACTTTATGTAAGATATATTCACTTCTTTGTCATCCTATGGGACAGGCAGTCTCTCCTTTGGAAATGTTAAATATCCACAAAGGCTGTTTTGAATATGTCATAGAATCACAGAGTCATAGAATCAGAGTTGGAAGGGACCACCAGGGTCATCTATTCCAACCCCCTGCACAATGCAGGAAATTCACAACTACCGCCCCCCACTCCTCCAGTGACCCCGACTCCATGCCCAGAAGATGCCCTCCCTCTGCCTAAGGTTATAGAATCAGCATTGCTGACAGATGGCCATCTAGCCTCTGCTTAAAAACCTCCAGGGAAGGAGAGATTACCACCTCCCGAGGAAGCCTGTTCCACTGAGGAACCACTCTGTTAGAAAATGCCATGCAGTTCTGTAACAGGTAGTGATGGAAGGAGCTTTTGCTCTTCTAAGCTCTTCAGAGTTCACCTTCTGCTTCTGCCACCCTGTTATCTTGTGTAGTTATTTAATTGCTGAAGAAAATATATTATAATGAGGAGTGTGTTTAGTTGCTCATTCATCATACAATCATAATAATAGTTTTGCTCCAGTGTGGATTGTTCTCCTGTGTGCTTGAAAACATACAGTATTTGAAAATTGAATTGTTTGAATGATGGAAAGGTAAACATTACACAGTTGTAGAGTATTAGATAGCACTAATGATAGAGTATGAGTGAAGAAAATTACAGCGATGTATTTACTAGTGTGCTGTTTACAGACAATAGTTGCCTATTACCTACTTCCAGACAAAAGTTAAGTTCAAGATTTTATTTTAAAATGTATTTATTTATTTGTTAGACTTGTATCCCTCCTTGACCAGGGTCGGGCTCTGGTGGCTCAAATCCACAAAAGTTTATTTTTAAAAAATGAATCTGTATTAGTAGGGTTGCCAGGTCCCTCTTCGCTACCGGTGGGAGGTTTTTGGGGCGGAGCCTAAGGAGGGTGGGGTTTGGGGAGGGCAGGGACTTCAATGCCATAGAATCCGATTGCCAAAGCAGCCATTTTATCCAGGTGAACTGATCTCTATCGGCTGGAGATCAGTTGTAAAGCAGGAGATCTCCAGCTAGTACCTGGAGGTTGGCAACCCTATGTATTAATCTTACAGCTAAAGACCAATTTCTGGATAATATTCAGACCTTTTTTCAGTAATCTCTATAAGTACATACACATACAACATTTATATTGAAAGTTCATCCATGATGAATTCCTGAATGGGAAAAAAGCCAGTGTGATGTATTGGTTGCAGCTGGACTTAGATCAGGGAGACCTTGGTTTAGTCCTCATTGTGTCATGAAGCCCACTGGGTGACCAGTAACAGTACAACCCAAACCCAGAGTAATGCCCTTTTAAGCTCATTAACATGTATAACTGTTTAGAATTGCATCGTCAGTCTACCTCACAGGGTAGTTGTGAGGATAAAATGAAGCTCCTTGGATGAAGAATGGGATAAAAATGTAATAAATAAATAGAATTCTAATTAAAACCAGCCTTAATAGCATTGAGTCAAGGACAGAACTTACTCTGGTGCCACTTGTTTATTCTAGCTATAGGCTGAATTTGTAATCTGTAATTCAGTTACTCAGGAGTAGCTCCATTACCTTCAGTATAACTACCATAGTTTTTAAGTGAGTTTGAGGATATAGTTTGTCTCTGTAGACTATATGCTTCTGTTGTGCCTTTCAAACTGTTGTTAATCAATGGAAGCAAATGTAACTCTGTTTTTGCAATAATTTCTATAGTATAACGTACAAAACAATTTATAATCCCTATTTTGTTCACCCTTACATTACTGTGTGGGTCAATATTTTCCCCACAATATTTATCAAGATCATTTGTATATAAATTTTATTATTTCTGTAATTAATGTTTCCTTTATATACCTACCGGTTGTGGACTGTAATAGTAAAGAACTGAAGCTAGGCAGGGTCGGTACTTGGAAGGGAGACCATCAAGGAAACCTCTGCAGAGGAAGGCAATGGCAAACCACCTCTGCTTCTCACTTGCCTTGAAGGCTCCTTACTGGGGTCACCACAAGTTGGCTGTGACTTGATGGCATTTTACACACACAATTTTATTTCTCACACCCTTCCACTTGCATGAAATATACAGTTTTCATCCAAAGTGAGGGAAACCCAGCTTTATACACACACAGTGTTCACAGACGGTTTAAGATTTCCCATGACATTAAGCCTAATTATTTATTTTATAATTATTATTTATGTTATTTATAGTATGCCTTTCTTACTGAGACTTAAGGCATTACATAATGTTAGTCAGTAAAATCAATAGGATGAGGAGACATCTAATAAACAGCACTAGGATTGCAGAGATCTGAAACATGGCACAAGTAATAAACATGACATGTTAAACAATACAAGAAATTTCTAAGTACCAATACAATTCAATGAGATCAAGATAAAAACATATAGTAACATACATACTAGTAGTATAGTCCACAGTCCCATTCCCTCTTTTTGAATAATTCTCTTATAATGTAGCCTTATTCCTTTATAAAAATGCCCTTCTGAACAGCTCTGTTTTATACAGTTTGCAGAAAGCCAAAAGTGTGGGAGCCTTCCTGACATCCTCAGGCAGGCCATTCCATAGGGTGGGGCCCTTACAAAGCATGTGTATGTATGGACACTTATTGATCTTGACCATTTGCAGGGTGGCACCTGCAGAAGGCCCTATTCAAATGAGCAAAGTTGTTGCGGGGCATAGGAGAAGAGGTTGGCCTGCAGATAATGAGGACCCAAGGCCATGAAAGGCTATGTATGTGGCAGCAATACCTTGAATTGAGTCTAGTAACTAATGGGCAACCAATGGAGTGACTGCAAAAGGGGTGTACTATGCATGTACTACCTTGTTTTTGATAATTCTGCACTAACTGGAATTTCTGAGTTAATTTTGAGGGGAGACCTACATAGTGCATTACAGTAGTCTAGTCTCAATGTTACTGTGGTGTGGATCCAGGTAGCCAGATCAGCTGAATCAAAATAGGGGAGCTATCTTCCAGGCTAAACTACCGTATTTTTCGCTCCATAGGACACACCTTTCCATAAGACGCACCTAGTTTTTAGAGGAGAAAAACAAACAATCTTGTTTTCCTCCTCTAAAAACTTGTCTTATGGAGCGAAACTTGCCTCCCAGCTGGTGGGCCGCGTGCGCCAGCTCGCTCTGTGCAGCCCCGCCCGCCTCCCAGCTGGCCGTCGGGGTGGGGAACGCCGGCTCACGCCGTCCCGACGCGCACATGCCCAGCCGGCATTCTCTCCATAAGATGCACAAACATTTCCACTCACTTTTGAGGAGGAAAAAAGTGCATCTTATGGAGCGAAAAATACGGTAAGTTGCAAGAAAGCATTTTTTGTGACTGCATTAATTTGCTTCTGTAGCAGTGATGCAGGGTCCAGTATAACCCCAGGCTCCTAAACGAGTCAGCAAGAGTCAACTGAACCCCAAAAATCATAAGCATAATGGCCTTCAAGACCCAAGTCTTCCCAACCAGCAATACCTCCATCTTGTCAGGATTCAGTTTCATTCTATTCACTCTCAGCCATTTAACCACAGCAGTCAGGCAGTGGTTCAATACCACATCCCAAGGAGATTTAGATAGAGAGATAGAAAGCTGGCTTGTCATCAGTATACTGATGGCATTCAATACCAAAACTACAAATGATTTCACCTATGGGCTTTACATATAGATTGTTTAGCATAAGAGACTAGACTGCACCCGTGGAACCACAATGATAATAACTGGTCTCCAATGGCAGCCATTTTATAGTTTGATCCATAAGGAATTATTTAAACCAATCCAAAGGCCATCCCCTGATACCTACTTCTGCCTCCAAACATTTCAACCAGATAGCATAGCCTACTATATCAAAGACAGCAAAGAAATCCAGTAGGAGCAACAAAGAAGCAAGCCTTTGTCTACATTCAGATGGAGATCATCAACTAAAGCCACAGCTCTGTCTCTGCCCCCATAGCCTGGCCTGAAGTCAGACTGAACAGAGTTCAAAGCATATGAGTTATCCAAGAAGGTCTGGAGTTGATGCACCAATGGTCTCTCAGTTATCTTGCCCAGAAAAGACAAATTAGAGACAGGGGTGATAATTGGTTTATTAAGCAGACCATAGACAACGGCCTCTTTGAGTGGCCAAGGGAAGATGCCCTGAGTCAGTGATTGATTTTATGGTAGACATCAATGATTTATTTATATGGTCCTTACATGATCTCAACAACCAGGATTGGGCCCATAATGTTTTGAGAGAGGCTTGAGTCAGTCAAAATCACTATAAAATCCTGTGCCAGTCCCAGTGAAGCATCCTTGGCATGAATGTTGAAGTCCCCCAGAACAATAAGTCTAGTGTGTCCATCATCACACCCAAGAGCACCTTTACCAAATCATGTGGTGATAACTAGGCAGCCGGTGAAAAGCAGTATGCCTAACCTACCCTCAGTCCTTAAGGGAAGGAGAATACAGTCAGTGCTAGTGGTAGTGTGCACAGGGAGTCTGTAAAAGTTGAAGGACTCAGGGAGGATAATATCTGCCCCTCCCCTCTGCCCTATAAAACTGAATTGATGAAGGACTGCATAACCAGGTGGAGTTAATTGGGACAGACACACCAAGCCATTTTCTTGCAACTAGGTTTCAATTAGGCAAGCCAGGTCCATTTTTTCTTCCTCCAATAGTATAAACAGGAGTTCAGAGTTGCCCTCATGAGTCTGGTATTGCAGAATATTAAAGGGGAGGTGGAAAGAATAGGGGCCCTTCTATCAATGCCTCTTGGGATGCCATGGAGATTAGATGAGCAACTAGCAGTCTTGCCTAATGGTGGCCATCTTTGGAATTTCCTACCCCCATAGCTACCAGTTCCCATCTGCACTGAAACAGCACATTCCTTAACCATCCTGCCCCAGATACAAATTGCCGTGAGAACCACTAAGAAACCCCCATAATTCCAATCACCAATGGCAATACTAATTTGACAATGGTTTCAATCAGGTCCTTTATAATCATCATTAGATTGACATGCATGGATCTGCACATATGATACCATCATGAGCTGGGATTCCGGTAGGGTCTGATTCACACGACCAAAATGGTAGGCTTATATCCATCTATGGAATTAAATATATGCATAGTATACTAATTGTCTGACAGTTTCATTTCACCAGAAGTCCATATCACCAGTGAACCTGCAGTGATAGAACTTTAATTGTGAGAATTTTTCCAAGTGTCAGCCCTCCACTCTAGCACATTTCCTGTGGGAAGGAAGATAGTGCTTAGGAAGATGGCAGATAGTGAGAGGTTAAGAAAAGCAGCCATGCTGGATCTACTAAATAAGTGATGGTTTGCCACCCATTTAAATGGTTAGAAGGTCGGCGTGGGATGTGTTATGAGTTGCTTTAAGCTAAATTGTAACTTGTGAAATCAAAATGAAATATGTACAGCTTGAAGAGTTGACCCTTAATGGCTACATAGATTTTAACATTGTACCAGGGAGACCATTTTTCATGTGTTGATCAATCATAGTGTCTTGTAAGTTTGAAATTAAATAGTTTAATGACATCAACATTTACAAGCTAAATGGCATAACATATTTATAAAACCATATAATCAAAACAGAATATCATGTAGTGTAGCTAAAGCAACAATAGAGAATAGGTAAATGATTTGCATCTGTTGTTTTAGAAAAGCTGGTAAATTACCGTATATACTTGGGTATAAGCCGACCCGAGTATAAGCCGAGGTGCCTAATTTCACCCCAAAAATGGGGAAAAATTAGGCACCACGTATAAGCCAAGGGGGAAATGCACCCCTCCCCCCCGCAAGCTTACCTGACCGGGCTCCAGGCGCGCAGGCAGGCAGCGGCGGCCCCCTCCCTGTGCGCAGGAGGCCCCACAGGGTCAGCTGGCAAGCGGGAGGACCGGCCCGGGTGAGGTGGGAGGGTGGGGGGGAAGAAACCGCCGCTGCCCAGCAGAAGGCGCGATCGGGTGGGGTGGGGGTAGAAGGCGGAACAGCCCGCCCATCAGCTAGCCGGCGGGAGCGCGCTGGGAGAGGGCCCGGCAGGCAAATTACCGTATTGACCTGAGTATAAGCCGAGGTGAGTTTTTTAAGCCAAAAATCATGGCTAAAAAACTCGGCTTATACTCGAGTATATACGGTACTTAAAAACCTTTAAAGCCTGCTCATAATACATCACTTGAGTGCTATACTAAAACATGAATTACTCTGTAAAATAGTATTGATCTATGTTTTACCATGTATTGGGGTTGCTAGCTCTGGGTGGGGAAATACGTGGAGATTTTGGAGGTGGAGCCTGGGGCAGGTGGTGTTTGGGAAGGGGAGGGACCTCAGCAGTGTATAATGCCATAGAGTCCAACCCTCCAAAACAGCCGTTTTTTCCAGGGGAAGTGATCTCTGTCATCTGGAGATCATAAGAACATAAGAAAGGCCCTACTGGATCAGACTAAGGCCCATCAAGTCCAGCAGTCTGTTCACACAGTGGACAACCAGGTGCCTCTAGGAAGCCACAAACAAGATGACTGCAGCAGCACCATCCTGCCTGTGTTCCACTGCACCCAATATAATAGGCATGCTCCTCTGATACTAGAGAGAGAATAGGTATGCAGCATGACTAGTATCCATTCTAACTAATAGCCATGAATACCCCTTTCCTCCATGAACATGTCCACTCCCCTCTTAACGCCCTCCAAGCTGGCAGCCATCACCACATCCTGGGGTGATTACATCAACTGTAATAGCGGGAGATCTCCAGGCCACACCTGGAGGTTAGCAACCATAGCCATGCACCAATCACACTGGATAGTATGTTACCATTTCCAGGAGGGAGAATTTATGACCAGAATTTTTACCATACTGAAGTATATCCATAAACACTTTTTGAGTGTGGGCTGCAGGCTTTATGTATGAGATACAGCTCATCCAACAGCCAAGGAATTTGTATGTTACCCTGTTACACAGTTAAATTAATACACCAGTCCTTTGTGACATATGCAGTTTAGAATGATTTGTTCTTGTCTAAAACAAAATTAGCTCTGGAAAATGAAGCTTTAGTATTAAAAAGATTTCATAGCAACATTAAGCTTTCATTTAAACTGGTATGCCATGCCATTTGGGAGATTTATTGGATTTCTAGTAAAGTACTATAATTGTATTTAAAATAGCCATCGGGTCCATAAATTGAACTCAGGCCACCACCCTGGTATTGGGTAGCCATTTCCCCTGTGTTGTTTCTCTGACCTCAGTTGTTCTTGAAGCTCTTTGACCTTGCTGAGGAAAATATTCATAAATATGCAATCATTCCTCACGATAGTTCTTCCCCCAGGCCTATATAATAACAAGCAAGAAGCAACATGGTGGCTACTTCAAAAACATAAGCTGCATACAAGCTTCTCTACACCTGAGAACTGAGCCTTGTTGCCAGGAACCTCCTGGTAACTGGCAGGGGATGGGGGGGTGAGGTGGGGGGGTCGTCTGAGGCCTCTGCAAGGCAGTGACATCATTTCCAGCGTGCAACCGAAGTGACGTCATTGCATCGTCAACAACTGTGGGGAAGCTCTGGTATTTCAGCAAAACTCTACGTTTTGCCTAAATACCAGAACGGGCCCCCATGGTCATCGCTAATGTGATGATGCCAGAGTCCTCAGACTCTGTTTACTGCCCATAACTTCCCCCACTGGCTGACTGCCTGGCACTGGGGTGGGGGGGCACTAAAACAGAGGATCTTCCACTACCAGTGTGGGGCTGGCAACCCTAACTGGATCCAGCTTTATTACTGGAGAAGCAAGTTAATGCTTCTACCAATTCAAACTAGCTTGAAACATGGCCCCTTACCTTGATATGACTGATCTGGCCACCTAGAGCTTCACCACAGTAACATTGAGACTGTGTGTGTGTGCTAAGTGCCGACAAGTCGCTTTCGACTCATGGTGACCCTATGAATCAATGTCCTCCGAAACGTCCTATTTTTAACAGCCTTGCTCAGGTCTTGCAAATTGAGGGCTGTGGCTTCCACCCTTGGAACGTCCCCTGGGACGACGGTGGGAGATAGAGTCGGCGTCCCAGGGGAGGCTGTAATGTGTGCCCCAACACCAGCGTCTGTGCCACTCTGGGCGGTGCAAATGGCCTGGGTGCACCTGGCACAAGCAGCCTAGATGCTGGAACGGGCCCTTGCCTGCCTCTCAAGCACTTTCACCCTTCCAGATCAGGAATGGGCTGTTGGTGTGTAAAACCAAGATATTAAAGATATTGCTATTGAAGATATTGCTTATTTTGAATATATAAAATATAAGAAAGCATGGAACATGCAGTGTTAACCATCTACAACTATTGTTCTTAACGCTGATTTTGTTCATTGGAAATAGGCAACTTGTGAGAAAAATATCCTCATCTATTAAAACCATAGATTTTCCCCATTGATTTCAAGGCAAATCAGATCACACTCATGAGTCATGAGTTGTTTTTATTATTGAGTGAATTCATGGAATCAGTGCATAAGCAAAATTAGTGCATGGGATTACATTGGTTATATTAATCATTTTATGACTAAAACCCGTTGTGTCAGCGTTTTTCCTTATTAGTCTATAATTGGGCAAGAGCTTACTAAAACTGACCCCTACAAATGCAGTATGTTTCCAGCACTGGAACTCATTTCCAAACATTAATACATTTAATGGAAGACAATTTCCCAGATAATGGGAACACCTTTTCAAGATTAGAGCAGAACATTCTTTTAGGTCAGTTCCTATCCAGGGAATCTAGCACATGATTCTCCAACTAAGTTTATGTGTTCTGGTCACTCTGGTTAGTAGGAGTAGCCAGTTTCTATGCCTTCTCTCCTCTGTGGCTTGCCTATCTGTAGCTTCAGTATCCAGCTTTGGCTCCTGAGTAAGAATCTATAGTGTCTATTTTTTTTAAATGCTTTAACTAGGGCTACTTTTTCTTTGGCTTTTGTTTTTTGCTTTCTAGACAATAGTGTGCATTCATGTTCAAAACACCCACCCTTAACCACTATGTAACCACAGCACTGCCAGAAAGATTGATAAATAGATGGATGGATAGATGTCCACAGGGGAGGGGCAAGGGGACACTTAATCCTCCAATCCTAAATTTACTTATCTGCATCCGGTGTTCTGCAGTTACAATTGTTCCCCGCAATCATGTCTGCGGATGCTGATGGGTGGATGGATAGATTGACACAGAAAAAGAGATACAACAAGGGATAAAATGAGTAAAGGGAGAAATATGCTATGAAGTTAGACATACTGGTTTCTGCCTAGATCAGAAATTGGAAGTTACCAGTGTCTTGTAGAACAGGCAGTGAGAATCCAGGTGATAGTTTTCAAAACACTGAGGAATTGAAAGAATTAATAGAAAATGAATAAAATATACATCTGTACATTCCAGCATTTTTGTACAAAGCCTGCCAACGTTGTTGAGATTCTCTATCCACCAACTGCAGTAGGTTTAGGATTGGATTTTTGCAAGCAGAAATGAGTAATTTACATTTCTCCACAGTGAGGATCCAAAGCAGCTTACATCATTCTTCTTTCCTCCATTATACCCTCTCAACTATCCTGTGAGTAGGGTTCCCGACTGCCTGGTGGTGGTGGGAAATTGCCTGCCAACTCACCAGGCTGCCCTCTGCCCCTCAGCTGGCCAGCTGGTGGAAGTAGGCCAGCTGAGGAGGGGGCAGTGATTCGTGCATGTGGTGTGCACGTGGTGCGATGCTGTCATTTCCGGCTTTACCCCGGAAGTGCTGGCGACGCTCTAGCACTCTCCCCAAACTCTGTGGTTTCCATAGAGTTTTTGGAGGAATGCACTAGAGTGTCCCACACGATGCCAGCACTTCATGGGTTAACCTAGAAGTGATGCCATCATAGCACACGTAAAACTTTGCCCCCCAACCCTGACCAAATGATGCTCCTGCCAGTGGCATCGGGGGCCTGGCAACCCTAACTGTGAGGTAGGTTAGGCAGGGAATGTGTAACTGGTTAAGGTCACCCTGTGAGCTTCCATGGTAGGATGGGAATCTGAACCTGGATCTTCCAGATCCTAGTCTGACAATCTGACAAGAACTCCACACTGGCTTTCATGTGGTGGCTAATGTTGAATAGTTAGGGTTGCCAGGTCCATCGTCACCACCGGCGGGAGATTTTTGGAGGGCGGAGCCTGAGGAAGGCAAAGTTTGGGGAGTGGAGGGACTTCAATGGCATAGAGTCCAATTGCCAAAGCAGCCATTTTCTCCAGGTGAACTGATCTCTATCAGCTGGAGATCAGTTATAATAGCAGGAGATCAGCTAGTACCTGGAGGTTGGCAACACTATGAATAGTAGCAAACAGCTGGGCCTGGGTCAATTGTGCAAGTAGGGTGGTTGTGAATCGCTGGAGGTTGCTGCCAGGCCTGGCACTGATAAGTCCTCCCTCAAATTCCAAAACAGCCTTGGGAAGCCTTTTCCCATGTATTGAACTATGCTTAGGTCAGATGCTGCTGGAATTTGAGTCATTTGCAAAACTCTAAATGAACTTTGTGTGTTCCCTTTTTTATTGGCTTTAATCTAATACATTCACAAATGTACAGAATCACATACTCTAACATCCTGATTTATGTTTCATGAATATTGACAGATATCTCTTTAAACTTGCAGCAGGTAGTGGCAGCAATAAATGCAGGAGTCATACCTATAGGAAACACGACTAATCATGCCAGTCATTGGGATTTGGGAAGTTCCTTCTTCTTTGCTGGCACTGTAATAACCACCATAGGTAAGACACAATTTATTATTATATTTTAGCAACGTATTATCTTCAACAAATTTAGGATTTATGTTTATGTTTTTTGTGGCAAATTTAATCTATTTTAATAATACTTTTGTAGTTGTTCCAAAGTGCAGACTGATGTTCATATACATAAACATTGCTGTACATATGCATATAAGAAAGTCAATAATGGTACAAAAGCATCAATAGAAAGCAGATTTACTTCACTGTGTAGTCTATTTCACTGTGTTAACAAATAATTGGAATATTTCTGTTTTAAAGCAAATCTGTACTTTAAACCATTGCTTTGGGTTTCTAGAAATGATGTTCTTAATTGTATACAGCTTTTATAACTTTTAAATTAGGAATCACAATTCTGGGGAGTCAAATTAGGAACTACAATTTTATGATAATCCTGACCATGTTAGGTTTTATTATTAGTCTTGTAGCTACATGCAAAAATTTAGGAACAAGGTTACCTCTAATATTTAATTTTATGCAACCTTTACTGCAGATGCTACATGGATATTTGCACCATGCCAAACTAGACATGATGCCAGCAGACCCATGTGTTAAAACCTGGATCTTCCACAATCACATAGAAAGAAGCAGGTAGGGTCCTTTTTTACAGCAAAGGACATGCCAATGAAGTGTGCAGAACTCTTTCCCTCTGCATCTTCTCTCTCCCAAAGACTGTGGTGCTAGGCACTTTTCTGGTCAGTGAAAGATCAGTTCTCGAGGTATGCTCAGCTAGGAGAAAAGTGCTTGGAGAGAAGGAATGCAGAGAGCTAAGCATGGGGTCAGTTCCATGCCTCACCAGCATGCTTCCTTTGCTATTAAATTTAAACCATCACACTTCTTGCTTTATGTGCTATTGTGGCAGATCCATATTTAGAACACATAAACTTGCTACCATCACATCTAGTTTGGCTGCCAGTTGGCATCTTATGGTCTGTTTGAGACGCACTGTGCTCATGTTTGTTTTTTTAGGTCATTTATGCATGCTCGCTGTACCCTTCTTTATTCCCCATTTCAGCCAGGATCAAAGCAACCCGGGTTGAGGGAAACTGTATGCATTGACTGGAATGATCAGGGATGAAACTGTGTGCTAATGGAAGCATGAATACAGAAAAGCAAATCAAGTCCCACCCCTTTAAATGCTGCTCTGTAATTGGCTAACTTCGCAGTACTCACCCTGAGAGATTTCCTTCCCCCCCAAACCCAACTGCCGCATAAAAAAGCATTTTAAGAACAAAAAACGGAGCTACCTGAAAGAAGGGGGGGGGAATCCAAGCCTCATTTTAAAAAAGCCTTTCTTTTGCTCAGAAAGAGCTCCAAGGCAGCAGGAAGCACTTGAATCCCTGCCTCTTTACACACTGCTTCATGACTGGATGTGAGAGAAGCCAATCTTCTGTGCTTCCCGTTTGGCTGCCTTGAAGAGGGGTTTGGAAAAGGGTGGGGCGAAGCTCAATCTGAGAAAGGTGTACGCTCGTTCAGTGACTCCGAAATGAGCTAGGATCCACGGTTTGATCAAGCAAGAAGAGGAATGGGAAAAGCCGGGTTCGTTTTGCGTTGAAGCAGCGTTGAGCTTCCAAGGAATGAGGTAACGTGCATTCCCAAAAAATTGGTCCTGGCTGAAACAGGGAATAAAGGAGGGTTAATTGACCATGCATAAAACACCTTAATTACTTCTCTTCTTTGTACCCAGCATGCTACTGCAATCCAAGGAAAAGAGAGAGAGCTGATCCTATTCTTGTGAATGGGATCACGGTCAATGATACTCTTTCCTATACCACTAGCTTTCCAGCAGTGTTTGGTTTATTGCATAGATATACAAAGTACAGATCATTAGCAACTGCATCAACGTGACATCTTGAATGTTTTGCTACTCCAGTGACATTCCAAAATTTTTGTGTGGCAGCCCACACATGTGATCCAGTCCACTTTTCCTTGCAGAAAGGCAATAGGATTGGGCTGCAACATAGAGTACTTTACACAGAAACTTTAGACAGACTCACCTGTGAGTTAATAAGGATGTTGCTAAAAAAATAGTGTTATTCATAAATCTAATGTGTGGAATGTAGCACATAATTTTAGTGCCACTGACATTTTATTATCATACTATCGTGTTTGCTCAGGAAACTAAAGTGCTTCATAATTTTTCACAGTATGGCTGTAGGCAGTTTGGGCTGAAGTTAATAAAGTTAAAGGAGCTCACAAATTTAATGGTTTTCTTTCTAACTGAAACATTTAAGAACACAGGGACATCAAAAGAGCCATGCTGGGTAAGACCAGTGGTCCATCTAGTCGAGCATCCTTTTCCCAACGGTGGCCAGTCAGATACTACATGGAAGCCAACGGGCAGTTCCTGCCAATAACAGTCCTCACCTGCTCCCCCAAACCTGACAATCAGAGGCATTCTACCTTTGAATCAAAGATCCCGTTTGGATGTCAAGGCTAATACCCTGCATAGAACTGTCCAACCCCCTTTTAAATCCAAGTAAAGCAGTAGCCGTCACATCTTATGGCACTGAGCTCCACAACTCAACTACCTATTGCATGACAAAGCACTTTGTCTTGTCTGTTTTGAATCTACTACCAATCAGTTTCATAGGGTGAACCCTGAGTTCTAGTTTTATGGGAAAGGGAGAAAAGTTTCTCTTTATCTACTTTCTCTAGGCCATGCATAATTTTCTAGATCTCTATGATGTCACCCAGCAGTTACCATTTTCTGATTTAGGGTTTAAAACTGTGAATATTTGATAAGAACAACACAATAAATTAGGCTTTGTTTCCAGCAGCAGAATGTATGCAATCCAGAGCAGAGATCACATGTTTAGCTTCCTAAAACTATGATGAGAAGACCTTTATTATGATAATTTCCACATATTAAGTAGTTCATGATAGTTTTGTATTTCAATGTAGTGACACTCCATTTCTATTCCTTATCAGACAGCACTGACAACTTACACTTGGTCTGAGAGCCTGTAATATTCTAACAAGGCTACTGTTTGTGAAAATGAAGTATTAGTGTGATTGACATTCTTTTTTAATAACAGGAATATTTTTGCTTCTGAGAGTTCTCAGGTGATGATTTCAGTAGTTTTACCATTGTGCTTTTAGCACAGGGATCCCCAATGTGATGCCCGTGGGTACCGTGGTGGTAGCCAACAGCTTTCCTAGCAGTGGCCAAGTGTTTTTAGAAAGTGGGTGGGGCCAGCAGAGCTTCTGATTGGCCGCTGGAGGTCATCCAGGTACTGCCAGATGAGCATTTCTTAGCTAGCTTAATATGCATACTTGTCCATACAAGAAAATATTTTAAAACAATACGTTCATTTTAAAAGGCATCCTGTGAAGCAGAGCTTCTGCCTGACATGTTAAATGGTTACTGTTAGAGTTACGTAAAACCTCACTTCCTGACGTTTTGTGGTTGGCTCCACCTCTTGTGACAGCCATTTTGTAGCTTTGCCCACCACACTGTGTCAGATTTCCAAAAGTGCCCACAGGCTCAAAATATTGGGGACCTGTTTTAGCATAACTCATCAGTCTCCTTACAGAAGCAAAAACCCTGCTGTTTGTTGAGTTGCATTTAATAAAATCACAAAGGAGCATTTTGGGGGTTGCGTTCATGATTGGAATACTATTTGCACTCTGTCTTAAAAATAAATAACATACTGTCAAAGAATGTACAGAATAAAACAGCTACCATGATTAGGTGTGTGGCACATCTTTCTCACGTCTTTTAGGCAGTTGGAGCTCTTTAGATAAAAAAAAAAAGACGATAAAGTTTCCCCCCATCTATGTAAATAGTCTCAACAATTTTTTGGTAAGAATTTGTGTGGACAGGTGTAATGTATAAACTTGGTGATCACTGATATTGCAGACAGCAATTCCAGTTATTGGTAGAGAAGTCTTTGCTGGTTATAGCCGTATAGTTTCTTTGCTGGGTATATCTGTATAGATCATATGCCGTGTTTGCTCATGTAAGAATTTTTTCCTCACACATACATAGGGTTGCCAACCTCCAGGTACTAGCTGGAGGTCTCCTGCTATTACAACTGATCTCCAGCCAATAGAAATCAGTTCTCCTGGAGAAAATGGCTGCTTTGGCAATTGGACTCTATGGCATTGAAGTCCCTCCCCTCCCCAAACCATGCCGTCCTCAGGCTCCAGCCCAAAAACCTTCCACCGGTGGTGAAGAGGGACCTGGCAACCCTACACATACACAATACTACAACTTGGAGAAATTCAGTGAAACTGATTGCCAGCTGGTTAAGAACTTAAAGTTTCTATAACTTCTGATTTTATAGCTGCTTGATTGAGCTGCTTTTATGTTCTACTGGTACCTGTGGTCTGGTGCACATCAGTTGCTTTTTTGTTTTGATTAAGGCACAGAATCTTTGATATTGCATGCAATAATGTTTGAGATAGATCCTGATTCTGTGCAAGGAGAACATCAAATCTGTGCAAGGTTCAGCAGTGTTTAGATCTCTGTAGTGATATAGAATAATGCCGTGCAAAGCTATTTGTTTTTCTGAAACTAAAGAAAAACAAGACGCTATTGGCAGGTCTGAGCTAGCACTTAACAGACAAACGTAAATCCTTGTAGATTCACATTTGTGATTAGAGACCTGGTCTAGGAGTTCAAACAGACCTTTATTGTAAAGAATGTTTCTTTATCCCATGCATGTCCCCTGCGGGCACAAGCATTTCTTTTGAGGTCAGAACATTTTCTATCTCCTTATGTAGTTTATTGATTCAGCTGAACAATAGGGATTGTAGTATTAACTCCATCCTTGCTTGCAGAATTTTATTACAGAATTTTATTACAGCCATATAGATTGCATTCAGAGTGAGAATTCTGCCACACATTAATGATTTACCAGTTGTGCCGTCATTCTAGTATCTGTAACCAACACTGCTGTTCTGTCCCTAAACTCTCTAGGCCTAGATTCCATACGTAAGCAAAAGCATGGTGTCAAGCACTGAACGTGTCAGTAGAAGTCACTACACTGATAACAATATTAATGGGTCTAATGGTAATGGTGGTGGTGGCTGTGGCAGATGATCAGGGACTAGACCAATGGTTCCCAAACTTTTTGGGTCACTGTACAGTACAGTTTGCACTTTCACTCCTTTGCACTTCCAGTAGTGAAATGGGAAAAAATAGCCAATATCACTTTAAACACCAAGTACATAGCAACACCATCCACACCCTCAGTCATGGCACAGCACATTGACAGTGACCTCGCTGCCTCTTCCTCTATTCTCTGCCATGACAGCTTTACTCATATGAACAGGGTCATTTCTGGGTGCCGCCCTGCAAAGGGCAAAATCAACAACTGCCCATATACATGCCTTTCCCATTGTGGCTCCCGCCTTATGGAATGGTTTGCTGCTGAAGTTAGGAAGGCTTCTACAATTCTGGCTTTCTGCAGGCTATGCAAAGGTGAATTGTTCAGGAGGTCTTTTTGCACACAAACTAGCATTTCACTGTAAAAATATAGTTCAGAAAGAAGCTTGGTGTAGAGGGTTAGGGACTGTAGCCTCTACACTTTGAATAGGTTGTAGTATCTGTTGTTGTAAGTAGGTTCCTACTATGTAATTTTTGCTTTCATCTAATGTGTCAAATAGCCCTGTGGCACAGAGTGGTAAGCTGCAGAAGTTGGTTTCAGGTAGCCGGCTCAAGGTCAACTCAGCCTTTCATCCTTCCAAGATCAGTAAAATGAGTCCCCAGCTTGCTGGGGGTAAAGTGTAGACAACTGGGGAAGGCAATGGAAAACCACCCTGTAAACATAGTCTGCCTAGTTGGAGAGCCAGCGTGGTGTAGTGGCTAAGAGGGATGGTTTGGAGCGGTGGACTCTGATCTGGAGAACCGGGTTTGAGTCACCACTCCTCCACATGAGTGGCGGATGCTGATCTTATGAGCTGGATTTGTTTTCCCACATTAAGCCAGCTGGGTGACCTTGGGCTAGTCACAGTTTCTCAGCCCCACCTACCTCACAGGGTGTCTGTTGTGGGGAGGGGAAGGGAAGGTGATTGTAAGCCGGTTTGATTCTTCCTTAAGTGGTAGAGAAAGTTGGCATATGAAAACAGACACTTCTTTCTCTTCTTCCTCTTCCTCCTCCTCCTCCTCCTCCTCCCTCCTCCCATGGGTCAGTAATGACCCAGTGCTTCCACAGGGGGATTATCCTCCTCCTCCTCCCCCCTCCCCCCTCCCATGGGTCAGTAATGAACCAGTGCTTGCACAGGGGGACTACCTTTACTTAATGTGTCATGTTAACACATTATACTTCATCTCTGATTGGTTTCCAGATCCCTACAAGTCAAATTCTATTGCATTGTTTTTTTGATGCCCCACTCTGTTGGTTGTACTGATTTATTGTATATAATCCACCTTGAGTCCCAGTGAGAAAGGAGGACTATAAATAACGTAAATAAAATAAATAAAAATGAGAACCCAATCTTCCAGGTTGCATCTTGTGTAGTAGGGTAAGTTGATAGCATGGAAGCTGCCTAGGTGGTCCAGATCCAGGGCAAGAAGGTGGGGTATAAATGTTGTAAATAAATGGATATTATGGAAGCATGGAAGTTTGATATGGAATACCCCATCACACAAGATATACCCTGGAAGAGACCAATAAGCACATATGAAGCTGCCTTATACTGAATCATTTGTTTGCATAATAGATTTCTAGATAAAGTATTTAGTTGGATATGGTCAGTTTGCTATCTGTCATACTGCAATGTCATATTTGTTGACTCTCAGATTCCACATTAGTGGCTACACAGGGCTTGATTTCCATAAAGACGTTGCTGTTGTTGCCATTTGCTTTTGGAAATCTGGCAGTACTTATTACCAGATGGAAGCTGCCAATGACTTTTATACATATGTTCTGTAACAGTCATAACAGGCATTTAAAAATAGTAGTTTGAACATTAATTTTAGTTGTAATCCTATCATGCTGTAGCTTGGTAGCTCAGGATAGAAGACAGGTTATATCTAAAACTAGCGACAAAATGATCTTTACAAACAGTAAATAAAGCCTTAGGGTAACATTTCACAAAGTCAAACAGGATGGTGTATTCATCCATGTCTATGTCTATGTCCCCTTTCAAACTGCCCTTATAATCCATTTGAGCAGCCGATTGCTAACAGATTTTTTGTGTCATTTCAGACACAACTGTTTTGGCCCCTGGCTGTTAATGGATTTTTTTTTACCTTTTCAGACAAAGCTGCTTGTGTCGTGTTGGCATCCCAGAGATCAGCCTTTTAAATTAAAACTGCTTTCTCCCATTTTCAGTTTTTCCTTGTGCTTCTTAATTGCTGCAGTGTTCTGTTTAAAATGTCTGGAGCGCCTCCGAAAGGACCACTTTCCCCTGCCTTTTTAGCGGTGTGTTCTTTTTGGCCTTTTTAAAAAAGTTCTAAGATTAGTGCTAAAGAAGAAGAGCTGGTTTTTATTCCCTGCTTTTTCTCTACCTTTCCCCCCCCCCATTTATTTACTAGCTCCTTTGACCAAAGGTCTTGAGCTTAACCATGACAATAATACATAATACAACAGCAAATAATTTTCTCTACCTTTAAGGAGCCTCAAAGCGACTTACAGTTGCCTTCCCTTCCCCTCTCTACAACAAACACCTTGTGAGGTAGGTGGGGCTGAGAGAGTTTGGAGAGAACTGGGACTAGCCCAAGGTCACCCAGCAGGCTTCATGTCTAGGAGTGGGGAATCAAACCCGGTTCTCAAGATTAGAGTCCACCGCTCTTAACCACAACACCATGCTATAGCACCATAGCAACCCAGTGCAACCAAATGCTGGTGATATAGCAAGCCTCCCTTTGCAGCAGAAATTCTTGAATGGCAAGAATGGCAGCCTCATACAATTGCTTTGAATTCTAAAAATTGTAAGGAATTCTAATCATGAATATTCCATGTAACATACAGTTAGATATTTGGACTATAGAAATTATAGTAATTTCCAGCATGTTTATAAACCTATTTTATTAATCATAGGTCTTTATTAAGCTTAAAAATACTAGTCAGATCTGTCAAACCAACCCCAAAGGCAACTAAAAACAGCATTTATTTAACATTGACATGTAAGAATCCACTTGCAAGTCCATGGTAGCAGAAAATAATTGCCTCAACCCAACTAGGCAGGAGAGATTTGCAAATGGTAGTTTCACCTTTTTTAGGCTATTGAAGTGCCATGAAAGATTAACAAAATTATGTGTGGGCAGGCAGACTAGTGAAGTGTTTTGTCATTTAGCAACTTAATTAAAAAAACTTATTTTTTTCATTATTACCATGATACAATTTAGACAAAAAGGAAGCACATAACCAAGCTAAAAAACACAAAGGTAAACAGCATAACTAAAATATCACCTCAATAAAAAGCAACATTTACAAACCATTTAAATCCCTATATAGTATGACTTAACCATCCAGTTCTAATAATATAATTTAGATAACCAATTATCTCTTTATATGGTTTTTCTATCTTAGAAATCAGAGCATCCCATAGTCTAGTTATTTTATCTTATTTTCTAATAGTGAAGTCAGCCAAATAAGCCATTAACCGCATGCCTAAACTTATCTAAATACCACACAAAATACACAAAATATAGTATACTGAGCCTACGTGCTGATCTTTATTTAGAGTTAACCCCATTTGCAGCAGAGGTTATTGTTTTGCAGTTAGAAATAAACTAGAAATTACCTTTTATATGGAACATTTTTTCAGTCTTGAGCGATTTTGCTGATCTGGGGCATAAAGATATTCTTGCTGTGATGCATTGCCACACAGACCCAGATATCTGTAATTAAATGCAGTTATATGCGAATATTACTATTTTACTGTGACTAAAGTTACCTTTAGGAGCCCCATGGTGCAGAGTGTTAGCTGCAGTACTGCAGTCAAAAGCTCTGCTCACGACGTGAGTTCGATCCCAACGGAAGTCGGTTTCAGGTAGCCGGCTCAAGGTTGACTCAGCCTTCTATCCTTCCGAGGTCAGTCAAACGAGTACCCAGCTTGCTGGGGGTAAAGGGAAGATGACTGGGGAAGGCACTGGCAAACCACCCCGCAAACAAAGTCTGCCTTGGAAACGTCGGGATGTGACGTCACCCCATGGGTCAGGAATGACCTGGTGCTTGCACAGGGGACCTTTACCTTTTTATTAGCAGGAGATCTCCTGCCATTACAACTGTTCTCCAGCTGATAGAGAACAGTTCACCTGGAGAAAATGGCTGCTTTGGCAATTGGATTCTATGGCACTGAAGTCCCTCCTCTCCCCAAACCCCGCCCTGCTCAGGCTCTACCCCGAAAATCTCCTGCCGGTGACGAAGAGGGACCTGGCAATCCTAAGTATTCTGTATTTGGATGGGAGACCTCACGATTGTCATGTGGAGACAGGCAGTTGCAATGGCAAACCACCTCTGAATGTCTCTTGCCGACTTATATATACACATACATATACATATATGTTTATATACAGTGTATATGTGTGTGTGTTTGTATACACACACACATACACACACACACATATATATATGTATTCAATACTCCTTGAATTTTAGAAACAACTGACTGTTGTTTCCCATACACCATTATTGTATTAGACAGTACATCAAAAATCTTTAGTAGAAGGGCTCCTCAAAACTCCAGGGTTCTTTGGCTGAGAGCTGTCTGAAGCTGGCCCTTTTATCTGTTGATTACTAAAATGTCTCTGGAACAGGAGCTGCCATCTCTTGTTCTTTGTGAAATCACACAGGTGCCAACACTAATCCTTACACAGATATGACAGTTACTGAACTTGTCAATATCTTGTAAGTTTACAGATCTATTTTTATTTCTCACTTAAACATCAGTATGTTTGCACACCTGTCTCATTTTATGCTGTACTATTGAGTGGTTAATACAACCATTTCCCGCCACTTTGCAAAGATGTTTTCTTACAATATCTATCTTGCAGGTGATCTGCTTTTTCTATAAATAGTGTAGTGCTCTAATTAAAAATGAAATTGTCACTTTTTATCACTTGCTGTAGAAGCCATGAACCCTGACTAGCAAATATAATGACAAGGTGAAATTTCATAGTTCACAATTCAATTTAGAGGTACGTTTAATTAAAAGGAAGCAGATAACGTTGCCATTTGTCAGTCGCACAGATAATTAATGAAAACAAAACATGCTTGACCCAAGATAACTTCTTTTCCTACTTGTGCTAATAGATTGACAAAACTAGCGTTTCTGGCAGTTCTTAGAGCTGCCCATTGTCATGTCCATGTTTTCCCTGGAAGTGATATCATTATGCCAGTGATACGGGTGGTTTTTAAATCCCCTCTCTGCTTCTCCAAAGTCAGGGTGGGGGAGCTTCACCAGGAGCTTCACAGCCCTCTTGGTAACCAAGATTCTACTTGCTGATTTTTCTGCACACTTTATTCCATCTTTCTGCCTGCCCCCAAATTTCCCATCCACATGTATTCCTCATTGGCTTTCAGGGAGTGTAATCATGCCTGCCATAGCAACTCACCTCCTTTTTCTTTTCTGTATTCATCTGCTGTAATACTATAGTGATATATAACACATCTATCAAAATTTAGAATGAAAATAGACAAATGGCAATAGATCATTGTAGTGTTGTAGCTCTACAGCAATTAGACTTTTTTTTTAAAGAACGACTTTTGGTGGTGTGGCAGGAAAGTAAAGTTGGGAAAATGCCTGGAGGTAGATAATGGGAAATTAGTACTGATGTCTGCAGGATCTTTGCAAAGCAGAAAAATGTATACCTTTCTTTTTTGGATGGTTTGCTTGTGCCCTTAACAGCTTTCTTTCCCAAAATATCAGAGAAAAGCAGGTTTGGGAAATAAAATATTGAGGACAAGGAAATCTTGAAATGGGGTGATTGCAGCATGTTTTTGTGCTGAAGCTTTAAAAAAAGTGCTCCACTTAGAAGACAAGGCAGAGAAGAACTGATACTTCTATCCCAATATTACAGATTTCTTTTCTATTTTCAGTTTTTATGATTTTTCCTACCTCTCAAATGGCAAAGACTAAGATACATGTTCATAGGGTCCAATGGTTTGCAGTTCTTTCTCTCTATTGTCTATATTTAGAGTATTTTTATTATTAAAGAAAGACGATCCTCCTTTTTATATGTAAACAGGGAAGTATGTGAATCACATACTTTGGTCCAATCACATCTGCTTTGGCTGTCAAGTTCAACAAACTGTGGTAAAACACAACTGGTTGCAACTGTACCACTTACAGTCTTTTCTTTGGATTTCTTGGCTCTTAATAATGATACACAGCTGAATGCATGAAGTGGTGTTACTGAAAAGCATTCTTTTTGAGGATATACTGTCTTTGGTGTTAAATTTGTAAGGGACATTCATAAATTAAAACCATCACTTGATGCCACACTGATGAAAATTCCATACAGATGACACAATTAGGTAGAAACCAACATGCAAAGAGAGAAAGAATGTGGTTTCCCCATGATGTTTGCCATGTAGATGCTATTTAAAAGGGTTTGAATGTTTGAAGTGACCACCTTGTGTGTCAGGTCCAAATACATGCACTTATGGGTAAAGATTTATTAAGGGATCATTATCTGATGTATACCAGAGTCCAAGACTTAGCAGCCCTTCATTATGGGAGACAGAGAGATTCCCAGAAATAAATGGGCAGAAAATAGAATAATTGAAATCTTTATTGGAAATATATAGAAAATAGATATGGTGTCTTAAGTCTGCTGGTCAAATGACTATAAATAAATGAAACTATGGTGCCTAAGGCTGCTGGAATTTTACAGGAGTCCATTTCTGATGCTTTGCATATACTCCAAAAAGAAACCTAAATTAAGAGGTACATGCAACCTTTGGGGTGTTCTTGTGTTGGGGTCTACTTGGTAGGCTTCATTATCTCTGCCATAGTGTCTAGACAAGGTACTCATAGCAAGTATCAGGATCCGTGTGAGTTTTCCAGACCCCACTAGCTGCAATTATGAGATTTAGAACTGTGGCAGGAGAACATAACTTGAAAACACATAGGAGAGAATAACTTGCCACAAGTCAGCTCATTCCACAACACCTCCATTGCAAATGTAATGTGTAGCCTTGATCTTAAAGAGCAATTAGGTGAAGATATTATTGACAGTAAAATTATTCCTGATGGGGTATGTATAAAATGTAATATTTGGATTGCAGTTTTCAAGTGCTAAGGAAAGTAATTTATTCACTATTGATTCATTCAAATATAATGAATTGTTGTACATTAATTTGTGTTGCTCTGCCAGGTTTTTGATATTACAGGCTACTACCAAACAAGCCAAATGCACACATGCATTATAAACAAACAGGGGGTCAATTTAAAGTGTCTTAGACACCCACACACACCACCTGGGAAGATTTTAAGAATAAGAATTTCTGGCAGCTTTTAAAAAGTTCACTGTTTTATGTTCAACAAGCTCCTCTCCCATTTATGTTGATTTCTTGTGGATGCAAAATGATGGATATGAGTTACGGTTGCCAACTCTGGGTTGGAAAAGTCCTAGAGATTTAGGTGGTGGAGCCTAGAGTGTGTGAGGTTTAGGGAGGGGAGGGATCTCAGCTTGGTGAAATACCATACAGTCCACCCTACAAAGCAGTCATTTTCTCCAGGGAACTGATCATTGTTGTTTGGACATCAGTTGTAATTCTGGGAGATCTCCAGGCCCTACCTGGAGGTTAGCAACCCTAGTTTATATGTGACTGTGAGAGTGATGTGGCAGATTTTGTTACAACTGTGGGATGTGTTGAGCTTGGTGAACAGGGGAGGAAGGTTAGGATCATCTCTTTGCCAGCTTGGTGAGATCTGGGATGAGCTTCTGTTCCTCCTCTTTTGCTGTTATTGGCCTGAGTTTGGCTGGAGATGTGAGAAAAAGGGCCCTATAGCCTTTCCTCTTAACCACTGACTTGCAGGCTGCAGCCTTGAAATGAGCTGGGCTAGTGGATCCAGATCCATACCAGAAGTTGGGGTACTGTCTTGGTAATTTATTTTCCCATTTTGTTTATTTTTATTTTTTTGTATTTTATAAGTTGCTTTGAGTCCCCATTGGGGATAAAAGTGTGGTAAATATGTATTGATACATAAGCATTGGAGGCTTGGCAAATGTGGTAGCTGTGCCATCTTAACTGGTAGCTGTGCCCCAGTGTGATCCTGTTATAAACCATCCTGAATGGAATGTTGGGCTCACTTAGCTAGTTCACTGGTGAATGAAACCTTAAACAGGATCTTGGGCCAGTAATTAGGGTTGCCAGTTGCGCAGTGGTGGCGGGTAAACTACCGGCCATCCACCGGGCTGCCCACCGGCCAGCGGGCACTGCGGGCTCGCATCACTTTGGGGTAAACCCGAAAGTGACACGGACGCTCTAGCAATCCTGGCCAAAACTCTATGGAAACCATAGAGTTTTTGGCCGGGATTGCTAGAGCGTCCCCGTCACTTCCAGGTTAAACCGGAAGTGACGTAGCGCATCATGCACTAAGGCCATGGCCCCGCGAAACTCCCGCCGGTGGAGCAGCAGGGCCTGGCAAGCCTACCAGTAATCCACAGTTTTCTGTGCTACCCAGTAGCGTCATAGGTAACTGTTGTTCATACTCCAGGTACTAGCTGGAGATCGCCTGCTATTACAACTGATCTCCAGCTGATAGAGATCAGTTCACCTGGAGAAAATGGCTGCTTTGGCAATTGGACTCTATGGCATTGAAGTCCCTCCCCTCCCCAAACCCCACCCTTCTTAGGCTCCACCCAAAAAACCTCCTGTCGGTGGCGAAGAAGGACCTGGCAACTCTAGTTGTTCACATATTAGCAGCCAATCATGTTGCAGTGCTGTCATGCTGACCTCAGCAGTTCACTGGGACAGGCAATTATAATGTGTGGTTGCTGCATCTTTTGCGTTTTATTCTCAACACTTATTTGATAATCCAGTGACTGCCGGGGCTTAGAAATCTCTTCCAAGTCACTCTGCACCTAGGAAGGTGATTCTCCTGACATTTTTTATTTTAATGTAGTGATCAGAGCAGGAAGGAAGTATTAAAACTTTTTTCTTCATGTTATTTTCCCAATCTAAATCACATCTCCCTGAAAGTGCAAATTAATCCCAAAATCGTCAAATACAGGTGGAAGCAAGATTCTCAGTATGGATGCATGTAGTGCATACTGTATATGTTTGCTATTGGAACACCAGTGTTAAACTGCTGTATTCACCTTGATGATGTTTGCTGCATAAACTGAGGAGTTCTCCTGAAGTGTCCGAAGTATATATATCATAAAGATAGAGCTCTTTTGAAATGTGGCTTTCCTCAGGAGCAGAACTCTAATCTAAAATGTAGAGCCAGTTTACTGTGCTACAGGCACATAACACAAAATATTTTATTTATGCAGTGCACAAAAGCATGCAATTTTTAGATATGGTTTCAATTAAGGAACTTCTTGTGACCCTTGAAGCACTTAGAAATGTGCTTAAATGTGCATGTTTCAATAATCTGACGAATGGGTCAGGACCTTGAGAGATGTAGCAAAAAATCAATGTTCCAGTGAATGAGTGAAACCAAAACATTCTTGAAATTGCCAGTTACACCTGGCCCAGCAAAGCTGAGCATCATCATTTTTCAGTCTTACATCACCCCAGCAATAGTAGTATGTTCTTGCTATTAAAGCATTTTTACCACAGTTGGCTGTATGTTTATAAAGATGAATCTGAATATGAGAAGGTTAAAACAAAAATTTAAATTGCTTTTAAACACAGTTTATGATAGTAAGGTGCATTCTGAAAGCAATCTTTCAGGACTGTAGGGAACTCACTAGTAATTTTGGAAATCTCAACATCGCTGGAAATCTCAACATCAACACTGTCCCAAACCTTTAACATGAATGGCAGGAGAATTTCAGGCCACATTTATGTGAAAAGATTGTGGGTCTCTCGTCTTCCTGCATATTTTTTCAGAGATTATTTCAGGGTCATTTAGGCTTTCTGTCTTGCATGCCTTTCCACATTTATGCCACAGGATCCTGCAGGATTCTGTCTTGTCCCCCATGCTTTTTAACATCTATATGAAACCACTGGGAGAGATCCTCAGGGAATTTAGAGTAAAGGGCCACCAGTATGTGGATGATACCTAACTCTACTATTCCATCACCACTGAGTCAGGTAATCCTTTGGAAGTCCTCCTGAAGAGGTGTCTGAGATGGTTATGAGATTGATGATGACCAATAAATTGAATCTCACTCTAGACAGGACTAAGGTGCTGCTGGCCAATGATAAGATACTCAAGGATTGAGGATTCAACCTGTCCTGGACAAGGTTTCATTCACCCTGAAGGAGCAGGTTCATAGCTGTGGAGTACTGCTGGATCCTGACCTTCAGGATCCCCTGTGGCAAGTAGTGCCTTTTATCATGCTTGGCTGATACGCCAACTATGGTGGTTCCTTGAAAACTGTGATCTAGCTGCAGTGATTCAGGTTCTGAATACATCCAGGTTAGATTATTGCAATATGCTTTACAAGGGTCTGCCTTTGAAAGCAGTTTGGACACTTCAGCCAGGCTATTGGCAGGGGTGGGATAAAGGGATCGTATCAGCCCAGTGCTGAAAGATCTGCACTGGCTGCTCATTTGTTTCCAGAAGCAATCCAAAGTGCTGGTTCTTACCTTTAAAGCCCAAAATGGCTTGGGATCAGGTTACTTGAATGACCTCCTCTTCCATATTGTCTAGCCCACCTAGGGCTTTGCATATTGGTAAACCCGACCGAAAATAAACTCAAAATTAGCAGTTTCGGCAATATTTGGGTTTATTTTCAGCTGAATACAAAAACCTGGGAATCTGCCCAAAGCTGATTAGGCTCTGTGCCTTCTCCCATTTTTCTGTCTTTGACTGGTTTTTTTAGGACCCCATAGTTGGAGACCTTTTGAGGTAGGGGTTGTGTAATCAGAGCCAAATTGGTCTGACTAACTTTCCAGGTACATCACCCAACAGAAGACTAATCTGCATAGCAGAAGGGTCATGTAAATGACAGGGCTCAGCCATTTCCGTCTGGAGGGATATACCTTCTAACTAATAGCACCAGCTTTAGTAGCTGCTGATTGGGCTTCTGAAGAAGGCTCCCTCACCCGCGTGAATGAGCAATCTCCTTCAGAAGAGCTGCCTTGGTCGAGACTTCGGATGTAGGGGATCACCCCCCTCCTCATGAAAACCTGCTCTCAAACTGAAGGTTGTCCTGAGTAGTGGCTTCGTTTACAAGCACCGTGAGCATCTCTTGAAATTAGATTTTTGATGACTATATTAAAGGACTATTCACAGGATGTTATTTGCCACCAAAAGGAATGTTTTCTGTGCCTTATTTTTCTTGCATTGAAGCCATTTTCATCAGCTTGGAAGCTAATTTGCATGGACATCGAGCAAAGCAATCCAGATAGGAACGGAGCCCCCAGGCTCAAGAGGCAACAGCCTTCCAGTTGGCTCTTTCTGCTAGTCTTTGGTAACGCTGACATTCTGAACCTGAAAACCAATTGTCAGCTTGGCTCTCACAAATGCCTGGAGGATGGGGGCACCTTCACCAAACTTCGGTAACCATCTGAGAAGAGTCCCTTGCAGCTGTGCTGCAAATTTGATGACTCTACCTTGAAAAATGCCCCCCAAGCCTTGAAAATAAATTCCATAGACTATAGTGGATCTGAATTTTTTGGGGAAACCCGAAAATAAAGCCGAATACTCATTTACTGGTGTGGGTATTCTGCTTATTTCGGTTTACCCGAAAAAAAATGGGGACAATAAACCCTAACCTGAAAATTACCAAAAAAAATTTTTGCACACCCTTAAGCCCACCAATTAAGATCTACCTCACAAGCCCTGCTCTCTGTGCTCCCACCTTCAGAGGTGAGGTAGGTGACAACCAGAGAGAGGGCTTTTTCAATAGTGGCACCTTGCCTGTTGGTGCCCTTCACCTTGAAGCTTGCCGGGCACCAGGCCAAACTGTTTCTGTTCACTTAGGCTTTTAATTAAGGGGTTCAGTATTAACACTATTTTAGCCTGGAAACTGTTGTTTTAAGCTATCTGTGATATGTATTTTTTATACTGGGCTAGGGTTTTTTAATGCTGATTTTGATTAATTTCTTTTAATGTTTTGTTTTTATTATTTTTATTTTGTAAGCCACCTCAAGCAGGTTCATGGAGAGGTGGCATAAAAGGTGTAACATAAAATAAGGGCAAATATGTGGTAAAATGATAATCTGTAATAACACATTGTCTTTTATGGAAAAAAAAGAACATTTGTGTCCATATTTTGTAAGAACAGATTGTATTGCTATGCTGTGGAGATCAGATTCTAATTACCAGAAGTTCCCGTTTAGCATTTGAAAATAAATATCCCTATCTGTTTTTTTTAGAGTAATCGTGGAAGCGTCAGGTCATTTAACCTCTTACGATGAATGGTTAGGATGTGCAGTGAAGGAAACATGTTCTCCTGAGGCCAATATTCTTGTCTCTCTTATTTTAAACATCTATTTGTAGTTCAGCCATATGCTGTTATGCAGGTGGTAGCTAAGAGATGAGATTGTTTTGGAGAGTAATCTTTTAAACTTGTATTGGGGGTTGAAATGTGCTGTCATGGGCCATTTCCACCAGTATGATTAATTTCAGCTTCTTATCATACCCGAGAAGTTCAAGTACTCTTAGTCAAATAACTGATCTTTCATATTACCCTTCAGATGTTGATATATTTTGATGTTCTGGTGTATGTAACAGTTCCTGTAAATTGTAGTTCTTAATTGTCAAAGCTTTCCTAGTTATGCTTGGGAATATAAACCATAATCTTTTTATGGCTAAGTGCCAGTAGTATAAAATTACCTCATCAAAATGGCAAGCATTGCTGTGTAGGGATTCCTAATCCATAGAGACCACAGTGATATTATGAGTGCTGATTCAGGTTAAACATGGTTACATATCTGAATTAGGGATTGTGAATGGAACGGAGTCCTCTGAGTGTCTCTTGGGAAAGGAGCAGATGGCTGTGTTGTTGCTAGTTTACTTACTTATTACCCTGATACACCACTCCTCTTCTAAGGCAAGATGTACATTTAGAAAATAAAATAAAGCCGGAGTCCAGTGGCACTTTAGACACCAACAACATTGATATAATGGAAGTTTAAATACATTGCTGAGGTACCCCCCAAAAGATCAGGACACAAGACAACAGCGTAGGTTTAATTAGTTTATTTAAATGTCTGAGCTACATCATAATTTAATTTTTGCATCATTTAATGTGTCATGTTAATACTTATGCTTTGCATCAGTTCTGTTTTTAGATTTCTGATTAGTTCTACAACCCTAATCCTATTGTCTTGTTTGACTATCCCATCCTATTGATTGTATTGACTCACTCTGTGTAATCTGCCTTGAGTCCAAGTGAGACAGGCAGAACATAAATAACATAAAATAAATATTTTCAGGGTGGGCTGTGCTAAGCAGCCTGCCAATGGCTGCCTTTGTTGGGCTGATCCACCCCAGCTCCAAACATGGCCAGTGATTCAGCCAGCCTTGTTTATCCTCACCTGCACATGCAATGTGCTAAGAGTTACTGCATTTCTCTCCTCTGATGTGCCATAAGACCACTACCAGGTCTGCAGTGATGCTGCTCAGTACCAAGGGCACTCCATCCCAACCCACCTACCTGTAAGGCTGTTCAGGACATGACCCTCCTTCATGCCTGATGCCTCAGGGTGCTTGCTAATTATCCCGACCTATCATGAGCAACCTCAAAAACCTCCCACCAGTGGTGAAGAGGGACCTGGCAACCCAATGGCCTAACCAGTTAAAGAACAGGCATAGTAAATTTTTAACACCCTCCTTTAGTGGCATTGCAAACCAGGCAAGAAAATGTCCCCCCATCAGCCGCAGCCCAGAAATTACTGCTTGGCACTTTACAAGAGGCCAGCTAATCCCATAGTATCCCATGGGAAAGGACTGGGTCAGCAGCACACAACAAATGCCTGTTTGAGAGGGGCATAGCCTGTTTAAGTAGGTATCCTGCCAACCATTCCCCTTGGCTAGAACATTTCCAGTCCTGAACAATGTTGCCCTGTGCCTCATTTGGCAGAGGGGACTAGGGCAAATGAATCCACAGCTGCTAATACTGTGAATGCCCCTTTTTGTCATTATCTAAGGTGCCACTGTACTCCTGCTTTATTTTGCTGCTACAGACTAACTCAGCTAACCATGTGGGTTTATTTGGATGTTAATTAATCAAAAACAGACTGAACACACTCTATTTTAAAAAGAGCTATTAAAATGGCTGTGTTCTCAAAGGGGCAACCAACGCACAATCAAAGAAAATCTGAGATACAGCTAGAGTCGCCCCAAACTCATATGTACATAATCTGTCTGAGTAGGGTACTCCTTGGAATCTACCTACCAAAACAGTGGAGAGGAAAGCATTTACCATAGCCAAAAGAAAAGCCCCCCCCCCAATATTTGGTGACAATTAGTTCGTGAAATAAGATGGAAGGGTAGGATGGGGAGCAATACCAAAAGACAACATACAGCATTCTCTACGTGCTCTGCCAAGAGCTGACTGATGGTCTAATGCCTCTATCACTCTATCAAGTATAGTCTAGCAGCCCATGGACCAGCAGACTGGAGGAATGAAGGGGGCAGCCCTAAGAAAAAAAGTTTGGATTCAAGATTGGACCATGAGAGTGAAATGTAAGGGTCTGCCTGTAAACGAGAAAGAAAAATTCTGGAGTCCTCAGAAAGCAAGACCTTTAAATAAAAGTGAAAAGCCAGCTTCCATGTTGCCATTCCAGTGATCCCAACCCCAGTTTAAATCAGAGAACCACAGAAGCAACACAATGAGGAACTCTGTTGATTTTCCAAAGAAAAATGTCAAAGGGCTTCCACTCTCCTGGCTTTCTGAAAATTATGCAGAACTGAATGATACTAGAGGGCTTTACTACTCAGGCAGTAGGGTTGCAGTATACAAGATGATTCACAAAGTTACTTGGATAAATGATTAGGGACTGTGGTTTGTAACACTGTGTTTAGCTTCCTGAAACTAGGGTCCTAGTATGTAATTTTTGCATCATTTAATGTGTCATGTTAATATTTATGCTTAGCTTCAGTTCTGCTTTTAGACTTCTGGTTGATTCTACAACACTAACCCTATTGCATTGTTTATTGAATGTCCCATCCTGTTGATTGCATTGACTAATTCTGTGTAATCCACCTTGAGTCCAAGTGAGAAAGGCGGATTATAAATAACGTAAATAAGTAAACAGAGCTATCAACTCCAGAGATCTGAACAGCCACCCCATGTTTCTATTTTATTTTAGTTATTTCAAGGTGGATTACACAGAGTGAGTAAATACAATTGACAGGATAGGATATTCATTGAACAATACCATAGGCTTAGGGTTGTAGAACCAATCAGAAATCTAAAAACAGAACTGAAGCAAAGCATAAGCATAAGTCTTAACAAGATACATTAAATGATATAAAAGCTGAGACAGCACTTTAGCCCTAAATACCTGAATTTCTGCAGGAACATAGTGACCCCCGACAGAGAAAAAAGTGGTGAACAGCTGCTGAGAAAGTGACCATTGAAAGCAAAGTATACTCTTTGTGAGCCAAGAGAAGCCTAGAAAATAATACCTAGACATCAAAACTGGGATACCTGTTCAATTGGCTGCTGCATCAACTTCCAGAAGAGTTGCTTGGGCCTCTGCAGTTCTTCACCTTGGGGATCTTCATACTGAGTTAATTTCCACTTGACTGAGGGCCAAACTAGATGTGCGGGTTTTTAAACAGTTGGGTCTAGGTTCCACAGTGTTATATCTGTGCCAAAAGGTTCTTTCCAGGGTGCTTTTAAAGTGGCTGATAGTATAATTTTATGTGATATGATGTGTAGTTGATGTTTTTTCCTAACTCTGCCATAAATATTGTGAAATGTTAGTGGATACGACTGTGGAAGTAGTATAGATTTTTTATGAAACCTTGTTGAAAGAACTGAGTTCTTTTGCTGTATTGTTTTACAAAGTTAATGAAATACTATCTGGCATAAGTTTTAGGATTGCCTCCACACCATTTATCCACATAGTTTGCAATGTTTTGCCTTCCATTTTGCCTTCAGAATGATACTGGGTTAAAGTAGACTTGCTGAGAATCATTATGTTGATATATTTGAAATTAGATTTGATTTTAGTAAGTTTTCAGTTTTTATACCATAGGTTACAAATAATTCCAAAGTGACAAATATCAAAATGCTACTCCTAAGAGAATAATAAATGCACTTTCCTTATCGCCAAACCTGCTTTCAAAGATTAATGATATCATAAGGTAAAATGTTAATTTTGTTGGTTTCTTCCCTTCTTCTCACAATGACACCATTTAAAAGCCACTACAAATTTACTGTTTCTGGGTTGTTATTGCTTCTCTCTAATCTGCCTGGACATTAATGCTATATAGAAAGCAGTAAGATATAACTTCATTTATGAATAATTGTCCTTAACCTTTGATCAAAGATATGTTCTTAAAGTTACTGATATGTTGCATTGGCAGCTGAGAGGTAAAAAGGCAGAATAAGATTATAGCATAATAATTTGTTTCTGACATACAATGAAACTGGCATAAATCCATGTAATTTTACTGTTTTGGAATGCTACTGTATAGGTGGCAAATTCTGACCAACCAGTGATGTGTGAACACTGCTCAGTTTAAATCACAGTTTGAAAGTAAAGAAAAGTTTGCATTTTATGAAGCACTCAAAAATTGTTCTAAATTTATTGGAGATGTTTGGTGTGTTCTCACACTGCCATCTGGGAACTGTAGTTTGATCCATTATGCTCTGACTGTGCACCAACATGATAGATTCATCTGACAGATGAATTGTACCGATTTAGAAGAAGAAGGAGTTGGTTTTTATATGCCGACTTTCTCTACCACTTAAGGGAGACTCAAACTGGCTTACAATCACCTTCCCGTCCCCTCCCTACAACAGAAACCTTGTGAGGTAGGTGGGGCTTAGAGTGTGACTGGCCCAAGGTCACCCAGCAAGCTTCCATGGTATGAGTGGGGATTTGAACCTGGGTCTCCCAGATACGAGTCCGACATGCTTTTCTCTCAAAAATTGACCCAGCAGGTAAATATGTAAGAGTGGCATACCTATTTATGTATGATCACAGTGACACAAACCATGACATTATGTCCACATTGATCTTCTGAGGTCATATATAAATATGTCAGCAAAACATCTGTGCTATTATGGTGCAACTATAGGAAATACGTAAGCCTAATGGAATACCAAGAATGATAGAAACACAGGATAAATTGAATTTATTTTGTTTTAAAACTTCACACTATTATGTAACCAATGAATTCTCATTTAGCTTCTTGGCTAGAGTAATTATTGCCGACATTTCCCCCCTGAATTTATAGCATGTTCTAAGAAGTTAAGTTAATCATGACAGCATGATTTCCAGGAAAGACTTTTTGTTACAGCAGAACCTGCTGATGTTATTTTTTCTAGTATTTAGTTTTCCTTAATAAGTTTTATATATTGGGTCATCTTTGGTCAAATTATATAATTGGAAATTGGAGGGGAGAAATTACAGGAACATGAATTAGCTTCCTTGAATCTAAGGTGATAAGGTAGAAAATCAATGTTTTAAATATATTAATACAATTAATTACACCTATAAAGATATTCTGAAAATATTTCTCCTGATACAATATGCATCTATGGCCAATAGGTAAGAACAGGTCCAGGATTCAAAGAACCATATGACTTCCAGTTCTGGAAGGTCAAGGGGACTTTTAACTTGGGCTTCTTCATTGTCAGCCCCCACCCCTCCCATGAAACCCTACATGCCAAACAGTGCTTGAAATGGAGGAAAGTTTCTGAAGCAAGTTACGAGTGTGGTATGGAGTGGCAGTTCTGTTGTAGGAAAGAAAAAAATTCAGTAAACATGCTTGATTCCTTAAGAAGCGCCCAGAATAGCTCTTTGTATCCTAGCCTGTGAGGTAACTTCAGAATAGTTTAAAACATGTCCTTATAATACCATCCAGCACAAGGTGATCATGGTATGCAAGCTTACAAAGCTGAAAAGCTCACAGTTGTTTCTTCAGCTTTTAGAGTGCACTGCTGGGAAATAATCCAAATGTTGCTAATTGTTGTTATTGTTTGCTTGTTGGCTATTTCCTGAGCTCAGTGTTTTGGAAACAAGTTTCTAAATGAAGATTTTCCGTTTGGAATTTGTCCAATGTTTGTAAAGGACACTGTATTTTGGGGAAACTCTGTGCTACTTTCTACTCAATGGGTTGTGGCATGGTACACCATCACCATTTGTATCAAGCAGAGAACAGATGATTGGCTGTGGTGACCACCTGTTTTGTTGGCAAGTATGGCTGTGAATCCTTCACTTCCCAAGAGATTAGCAGAGTCAGAGCTGGTATTTCTGGTTATGTGTTTAGCAGAAGAATATGCTTGTATGGAGTGTCAGGGTGGCAGCTTCTTACTGCAACCGAGGAGCATTGTTCTGAATCCCTTCATCCACCATATGGGCACTGTATTAAATTTATAATAGTACATAAAAATAGCTTATTTCTCTCCTCTAGCTCCTTTTCTTCCCACATTACTCTTCCCTAAGCTCTAGTGCAGGGATGTCAAACGTAAGGCCCGAGGGCCAGATCCGGCCCCTTGAGAGCTCTTATCCAGCCCACGAGCCAGCTGCTGCCTCCCGCCCCCCACTCTCAATCTGGGTTGGCGAGGCATGGCCCAGCCCAACCAAATGACATTTATGTAATATTCGGCCCTCATAACAATTGAGTTTGATACCCCTGCTTAGTGGTTCTTTCTGATCAAATATCATAGACAGACCAGTGAACATTGAACACTCATCACAGAAGTCTTCTCTGGAGGAAAGCTGCATTCTTCTCAGTTTCAATAAGTAATGCTGGGATTTGTTCCTCATGAGTTATCCTAAATCAGGAAAATTAAAGCTCGCCTTTTGTTTTATCTGAAGTTTCTGACAGCATGCAATTAAATACCCATAAGAATTAAAATATCAAGTTTGCTTCTTCATTCTCTGGAGTAAATTGCAAGGGAACACTTTCCCCCACACCACATTTCTGTTGCTTGCTTATTTTCCTGTTCTGTGTACCTAATGCAAGCGTTGCAGATTGAAAGCCAGTGTGATGTAGTGGTTGGCATGCTGGACTAGGCCTGGGGAGGTCTGAGCTTAAATCCCCACTCTGCCATGAAGCTTACTTGGCACTTGGCATGAAGCTAAACTGGCACTTTCTCTTTAGCCCAATGTATCTCAAATGGTTCTAAGAATAAAATGGAGGAGAAGACAACCTTAGGTTCCTTGGAGGGAAGGTAGAATAAAAATATAATAAATTACTCTCCTAAAAGCCAGCATCTCAAAGGACTACATAACTGCAAGAATGCATGCAGCCATGACTTACCATGGCCGCCCGTTGTGGCCAGCTGAGAGGCAGGGGAGTGGGCGTTGCTTTCCTTGCCCCTGCCGCGTAGCTGGGCGTTCCTGCTGACCCTTATAACCTTGCAGCCTATCGCTGCGCTTGAGGCGGGCAGAGTAACAGCCGGTGTCGGGGATGGACGACACTGGTGTCGGGGATGGATGACAATAGACCCATCACCTATTTAAAGGCGGCATCACCCAGACACCAGCCTGTTCTGTGCCTGGGCCAAAGGATAGGAATATCCTAATATAGCATACTACATTTGTACTAACAAGAGAAATGTTACGTGCAAGATGAGAAACATAGTGAGTACTGTGAAAGGATGCAAATCATAATAAAAGTGAAACAGTGCTGAGCGATGAACTGAATTAAAAGGAGGTAATTATGTGACAATGTTCTTTCCTAAATAAGATCCTCACGGAATTTGCTACTAAATGCAGCAGCTGATGTGAAAGCGATTTTTAAGCTGTTGTATCATCATTGCTTTCTCTCTCTCTCTTGCTTACTCTTCCTACATATTGCTGGCTGAGTTTTTAAGACTTGCCCAGATCTTTATTTCATGTTCTTTCTTATTTAGGACACCTACTTTGTCTTGCAGATCTTTTTTTAAAAAAATCTCTCTCCTTTCCTCTTCTTTTTAAAAAACTTTGTATATATTTTTAACATTAATAAATTGTGGGAAATATTCTATTACACTCCGTACTATTGAGTGTGTTTTAAGATACAATTTAGAGCTAATATAAGATAGGTCAAATCCAAATATTAATGCTTTGGTCTAGTGTAGTCGAATTTAAGAGGTATTTACACATGACTATTTGTACCAGAATGGTAATCGGAATGCGCATCTGGGAAAACATTAGAATGCACAACACTCCATTGACAAGTAATTCTTTTGAAAGCTGTTTAGTGGAAGAGATGGCAGTCAGGTTCAAATGTAAATTCCAGTAGACACGTGATTTGTGCACGGGGTTATCATTGGACCATATGCGCGTGGATGTCTGCTTATATGTACATTGATTTCCTTGGCTGGATAAACAAACTGGCCATGGTTTTGCAATGTGAGTATACACAGCTCAGAAAGTGTACGGGACTCCAATTTTCCTTTATGACAGAGGAAATTCTGATCCTGTGCAATAGAAATGAGACAATGAATACGCGAGTCGCTCTTGCCAGACTCAGCTTTTACCAAATTGAAGTAAGGGACAAGGCAAGATAGAGGCAAATATAGTCTCTTGCATTCCTAAAATTATACAATATTATCTTGCTAAGTACAGCACTCAGTTTAGTGTGTTTGAATTATTAGTTCAGTGATGGATGTGCCAGATGCACTTGTCTAGGAGAGTGAACCATTAATGTATATTATTAATTCAGGTGCCAGGCACTGAATAAATTATACTTAATATGGCGTGTATTTTATGTAAGAAGGAGGTAAATTATCTTCAGTTTTAGCAAAGCAAACTAAGGGAAGGCTAATTAAGTCGCTATTGGTCTTTTAAGCATTACTCAGCTTTTCCATTCACTTTTAGTGGGACAGGGTCTCTGCTCATGATTAGTCTTCAGATTCAGTCTAAGTCCAGAACTGGGAGCCATGCACATAATAGCTCTCCAGAGTGAAAGGCATATTAAATAGAACATTTGGGTCGTCCTTCTTCTCACACTGTAATAGCGCCCAAATTTGTAGTGCCAACTCACAGTCCATCCTGTTAGAACTGTCATTGTTAGAACTGTCATTATAATAAGCTTCTCCAGATACAATGAGTTCTCCAAAGGAAGGTATTGTACAGATAATTTTGAATTTGGCTGCTGGTTCAACTGACAGAGTAGCCAAAGGAATAAGGATCCAAACTACATCTTATATTCAGATAGCAAAGTTGGCCAGATCTTTGGATACTTAAATCTGGTGACTGGAGCTGTGAATGGGCAAGACAGATCTTTCCACAAACTTGAAAAGGTCCCCGGGTTTGTGAAAAAATGTACTGAGGGTTTTTAAAAACCCAAAAATTATAAAAGGAGCACCTATAGCTTTTAGCCACGGATTCTCTCAGTGGTCATTGCTAGGCAAGTAGTAGTGAAGCCTTGGATTTAATGTACCAGTTCAGCATCCCATTTGTTTGCAAATTTCTTTAGTGATTGTAAAACAATAGCTTACTTGAATATTGAGAAACTGAAATGATATTTAGTCCATATGGTTTGGACATGGCTTTGTGTTTCAAGTTTGAATACTGGTTTCACTCCTATACCTTTTTTTAAATAGGGCTTTGTAGTCAGAAATTTACCAAACACTTATTTTCTAATACCCAAAATGCTCTGAATCTGAACTAAATTTTTTCCATCATTCATGAATGGTTGGAAACTTTCTGATTTGACAATTACTATGGAACTTTGCTGTCTGGTTTTGGTTTTCTAGTTAGTAACATCAAATATGTGTGTGGCAGAAAGACCAGGCACTTAAAACAATTTGCCAATTTTCCTGCTAAGCAGGATTTCCCAACTGCCCTTTCTGTGTACAGTACTTGGCAATTGGGTACTTGGAACCTTGGCAATTGGGTACTCTCCTTCATGGGTCCCTCATTTTCCCTGACACTCCATGGGAATTTGAGGGACCAGGCACCTCAGGGTCTGTCATGATTTTGTCCTCCATGGGGTCTATTACCATGATGTCCTCATCCTCTGATAAGTAATTATCAGGCCCAATTCTGACACCGTTTTCAATTATTCCTTTGGCATGGTATTGCCTTCTATTTAGAGATCCTTCCTTAAGATAAATGGAAGTTATCTAGACTTTTACAGCTTGTGGCCTCTAAACTTTCTAAGCAGCAGATCTCATGTGCCAAACATGTGGTTGACTGCTTAGCCTGCAGTCTTATGACAGCCATCTCCTTGAGATGTTACTCATGGTTAGATTCCACAGCCTTGCCTAATGAAACCCGCTCTAGAATTGAAGATAACCCATTTGATGGATCAAGTCTTTTTAGTACTAAAATAGATAAGATCCTGGAGTATATGAGGAAAAACAAATTTACCTTGAGAATCATTCCTTCTGTTCTACCACCTGAGATGGCATTAGGGGGCAATGGGAACAATGACTCCTTTTGAAAGTCTGGGACTGGGAATAGTTTCACCACTCACAGCCCATTCCTGACTCTAAAGGACGAAAGTCCTTAGGAGGCCAGGAAGGGACTGCGATGGTGTTTGTGCCCTCTGCACTGGCACCCATGCCACTTATGCTGTCCAGGGTGGCATGGACGCCAGCAGGGGGACCCAGATGCCATACTCCAGGCGCTGCTTCAGCAGTGTTGCCCAGGGACGCCGGCTGGGCCTTCCGCTGGCTTCCCACCAGCACAAAGCCCTGCACTGGCATCTGGGGCCAGTAGGCAGATTCCTGACCCCTTTCGCCCCAGGTACCCCAACTAAAAGGACAGTGTTGCTGCGCCAGCTTTAGAAAGCCTTTAAAAGGCTTTCTAAAGCCTTTCAGTGGCTGGGGAACAGCTTTGGAGGCACCGAGGCTGCGCCTCAGCCATGCCGTCCCTGGCCGCTGAAGGCTCGGTAATGGGCTGCCCGGACATCTGTGTCTTTTCTACTTGGCTTTCTAATCTGCCTTAGTCCTGCCCCCTCTGCTTAACTAAATAAAAGCTGTGTTATCCATATGTCCATTAAAAAACAAGAAGAACGTTACTAGCAAGGAAGAGGTTTCCCACTGTAAGTGTGGTTGTAAATTTTATGCGTTAGGTGTGTAATTATTTAGATTCTTTACAGTAGAGTTACTCCAGTCTAAACTCAAATGAAATCAATGGACTTAAATTGGAATAACGGCATTGGATTGCACAGCCAGATACTTTGCCTATGAGTGTTTGGCCCTGTTTTGATCAGAAAATACCAGGAAAAATTGAAATGAATTGGAAGTCTGCTGAGTAAAATTTTATAATAATATAATTATGTGAAAATGAAGAGGGTTCTTCAGTGTCTTCTAGCTGTGTTAGAAAGGCAGATTGATTCTACATAGCATCTCAAATGCAGTTTAGTTTGAGGTGATTTTAGTAATCAAATTAGGGTGAGATTTCTATGTGGATGTTGCACTATTTTAATGTGATTTATGTACTCCCAGGGAATGTTTTTAAAGTTTCCTTATCCACAGTACTAATTAGATGTGTAATTTAATGCCTTTAACTGATTTATCAACAGCTCAAGTTGTTTGTAATTTAGGATTTGGGAACATCTCGCCACGTACAGAAGGTGGAAAGATATTCTGCATCATCTATGCCTTACTAGGAATTCCTCTCTTTGGTTTTCTGCTGGCTGGAGTTGGAGATCAGCTAGGGACCATATTTGGGAAGGGAATTGCCAAAGTAGAAGACACATTTGTTGTGAGTATGATGCACAATTTCCTAAAACGTAAATAGTAGCTGTACCTTAGCAAATATGATTTTAAAGAACAGTAAATACATAATGAAATAATAGTAAAATGACCCTTATGTGATGGAAAGAGCATTAAAAGCTTCCTCACTTTTCAAATCAAACTGTGCACAGCAACAGCAACACACTGTTGATTGACTATTTGATTTTTGCATAATAACGTGTTGAGGGGAATGTTTGCCCTTGTCTTTAAGAGCTAATCTAAACAACGATTACCGACACTTAGTAATCACCATGATGGAATTTCTTGTTCCAAAATAGTTTTGGGGAAGAAGGCTATGTGAATTTAAGAAATGGCGAGTGGAGGGGACGTTTAATACTTTCTCTGTTTGTGGTTCTCAGCTCCAAATCACACATCCCATCCTACTTTCCTCCAGCAGAGGTCCATATTTGCACATGAAATCTGGAGAAGAGAAGTGGGGACAGGGAGAAGCTTCTCTACCCTACATTGTTTCTTCCTGAAGCCACTTTAAAAATGTTAATTGGGATACACATATTTGCATGTAACATTGACTTTGGTTCTAAAATACTTGTAAGACTTCTTGCAATCTTGATCAATGCAGCATCATAAAGGAAAATGAGGGAAAGGGGAAATTAAATCATTGTTATGATGGGCCAGTTCATCTCAGTTTGATTCAGAACTGAGTTGGCATTTAAAACAACATCCTAAAACACTTCAGGAAACAAACCAGCTAACAAGGTGTTTCCAGTTGTTTTTTGTTGGTTTGTAATTCTGTGAGTGTATGTTCTTTCCTGGGATACAAACATGTTCCCATAGTGCTGTTTTGGGTGTGTAATGAGGGACAGGGAAATACCTCATGGTGGCTAACCAGCTGGGGTTGAGTATTTTTCATTCAGCACCAAATCCCTTAGCAGAAGTACCCAGCCATGCTCTTGACTGGATGATGTAAGGATGATAAAGGTGAAAGTGATATGAAGAAATCCACCATGATCCAGGGGGAATTTTACGTAGATAGTACGAGGATGCATGTTCAGGTGGGCAAAATTAGAAACACTGCCATTTTTAGGGGACACCAGTTGCTCCTGATCTTGTTAGAATCTCCTGTTCTAAAACCAAACTCTAAATCTGTAAAAGGAAATTATCAGTTTACAAACTCTTTTGGTGGGACAAATCACTCTTCAGTTGGGGCAATATTCCTTTTTTGTTCATCCTGGCTACAGTCCAGTTTTGTGTATAAAAGCAATATAAAAATAAGAAAGAAGAAACAATTCTTCAAACTGGATACTTGTATTTGGAAAACTAAAGTAAAGGAATCTTCAGATAACTGCTTTGCTGTTACACCATTATTCCCTGAAGAAAATAGAGTGTAGATATAATCTGCAGTGTACCACCAGTGTTTCCCACAGTAGTTGTAATGTACAGAGTGATCCTAAGGAAACTGAAATCTAATTAATTACCTAGTATACATTATATTTCATTTCAAATCAATGACATTTCCCTAAAAACTATATTAACATTTCTGTGAAATTCTTTGTGCATGCACTGGCTTTGGTAGCAATTTTACTATAAATATCACATTGTTTATCATTATCCTGGGAAATAAATTTCTGGAAGGCAAAACACGTAGAAGCCAAAGGAGACTAATTTATAAGAAGGCTAGAAATAACAAAATTAAGTGTATATATTTTGCATCATTTTAAGTTACGTGCATTGTGGTTTTTCTATTGTTGACTCAAAAATTCTTCTTAAGGGAATGATATGTGCCTGTTATGAGCTGGTTCATTGCTAATTCAGACCACTGTGTACCTCATATCAAAGCCCCTGTATGATACTAGCCTCATACTGTGAAGTAGTTATTCTTGATCGCTAGGGTTGCCAACCTCTAGGTGGTGGCTAGAGATCTCCCGCTATTACAACTGATCTCCAGTCACTAGAGATCCGTTCCCCTGGGGAAAATGGTCACTTTGGTAATTGGACTCGATGGCATTGAAGTCCCTCCCCTCTCCAATCCCCACCCTCCTCAGGCTCTGAATGGGCTTAGAAGGGTGTAACTGCTTAGGATGGCACTGTGCAAATGCTTCTGCAGACTTCCTTGGGACAGGGTAATTTCCATGGTTGCACTGCAGGTTTGTAATCAATTTCCCAGAAAGGTACACCACGTATAATTATTTTTTTTAAAAAAATCATTAGTCTTTTAAAATGGGTTTCAGCCATTCTTTTGTCTTCTTATTCTTCTTTTTTCACTGTGGTATCTGTTATACAATTTTTAAACTTTTTAACATTGCCTTGAGAATTTATAGCAAAACAGTGCAATATGTTTTACTAATAGTGAATTATTATTTCTTTCTCCCCCTCCTCCTGTTTATTCTTTCCCCCTTAGAAATGGAATGTGAGTCAGACAAAGATTCGCATCATATCAACAATAATATTCATACTGTTTGGTTGTGTGCTGTTTGTTGCTCTCCCTGCAGTCACATTCAAGCGGATAGAAGGCTGGAATACACTAGATGCAATTTATTTTGTAGTTATTACTTTAACAACCATTGGATTTGGTGACTATGTAGCAGGTGAGATCAAATTCTTCTATTTGCTTTAAAAAAAATTTTTACAGTTGTGCATAATAATAATACAGGATTTAAATTAGTTTAGGCTACTGTTGTAACTTGTAAGGGAAGAATCATTCCAATACACCTTAAGTCACTTTCATCAGCCTTGTACGTTTAAAAAGTTCCCCATGAGAAGTAGAATGATAGTTCTGAAACTAAGCATTTGTTTCTTCGATTTCTGTTTATTATTCAAAACAGAGGAATCTATGGCCATTTCACATATTATGCATTAAGAGATGTGTACCCCCATCATGTTTGAAACAGATATACAACAAATACACTAGGGCAGCCAATCTCCAGGTAGAGCCTGGAGATCTTTCAGAGTTACATATGATCTCCAGATTATACAGTTCAGTTCCCCTGGAGAAAATAGCTGCTTTGGAGGATGGTCTGTATGGCATTATACCCTCTGAAGTCACTCCCCTCCCCAAACCCAAGCCTTTCGAGGCTCCACTCCCAAATTTCTAGGAATTTTCCAGTATGGAGTTGGCAACCCTACACACTGTAGAGCCATGGCTCCTGCTATGAAATAGTCAAGTGCTACTGCTTTAAATCTGAGAATGTATAGGCACTCTAGTCTTTTTCTTCCTACTTGGTTCTTTGCTACTTGATAAATGCTCACTTTATTCCTCTTCTCTCCCCATATCAGTCAGTTCTCTCACTTATGTCAACCTGTTCCAAGGTTACCACCACATTTTTTTTCCTGGAAAGCATAGTTGTAGGGGAAAGACCCCAGAACAACAAGAAGAAACTACTGCAGTATGGGCACACTGGAATGGTCAGAGTAGGATCCAAAGCTATGACCCTTGATTTTAGATTTCTTGCATTACAATTTAATACAAGGAAGTGATCATGCAAGCCATATCAGGCCACTTTAGAGAACAGAATATGTTGTTTTCATATATACATATACACCTGACTATGAAAATATATGCCCTGACCTGGATGGCCCAGGCTAAACTGATCTCGTCAGATCTCAGAAGCTAAGCAGAGTCAGCCCTGGTTAGTATTTGGATGGGAGACCACCAAGGAAGTCCAGGGTTGCTATACAGAGGAAGGCACTGGCAAACCACCTCTGTAGTCTCTTGCCTTGAAAATCCCATAAGGGGTTGCCATAAGTCAGCTGCGACTTGACGGCACTTTACACACACACATGAAAATATATATTGTTATGAATTGTGAAAATGGCCTCATCAATGTCATTCTTTTCTACCCAAACCATACATGTAGAAGATGATCCCTTTATCTCTTTCCATGGAGATAGGTTATGCCAAAAATAATGAATTACACTGGCATATAGGGTAGGGGTGTGCAAAAAAATATATCCTTTTTTTCCAGATTTGAGTATATTGGATGCAAAAAATACCACTATTCCCAAATTCCATTACCAAAAAGGTGTTTGGATTCGGGTCCGTTCCCCCCTCCCCCCTCCCCAGGAATCTGATTTTTTCAGGTCCATTATTCCCTATGGGGAAACTTTCCAGGTAGCTGGGGTGGGGATTGTTTTTGAAGGTTCATGAACCAAAATTGCAGCAATGCTGCTGGTACCTGTCCTTTAAATAACCCACAAATTTCAAAGAGATTGGACCAAGGGGTCCAATTCTATGTTACATTAATTCTGTGTTATCCGAACCTGTACAGAGCAAATCAGCTCAGAATGTGTGTGAAATGAATAAACTAAAGCTCAGTTTAAACTGTGTTTTGTGCAGCAAACTCTGACTAGTATGGCATATATAGATAATAAATCCCATTTTTTGTTCAAACCAGCTGTCTGCTTCTTACCTCCTCTCTTGCTAGGGGCATTGCTACTCAATCATCTCTGGTATATGCGTTCAGACATCACAACAAACCAGAATTAGTGGAAACAAGTTAACAAACCAGCTATAGGCCCTAGAACAAAATCTCAGGTTTGTGTTGAACCACAATCCAACTGTCTGGATTCAGTCATCACAAATAACCAGGATTTGATCAAACCATAGTTTCATAAACCCCTGTATATTATAATATCTGAATACAGCCTTAGTCTAGTCAAAAATACACAACCAGAGTTTTAAAATGATTGTTACCATATATATTGGCATATTTTCTCTTGTAGACATTGATGTTCTTTTTTACTGCTACTCTTTTGTGTTGCCTTTAATTGATGGCTTATAAAAAATTAAGCCATCAATCAGGTATCTTCCAACATTGAAACATTTCATCCATCATTATCAACGTGCTTTGAAAAAAATTAACTGTCTGAAAGGACTGAGTAGGAGGCTTGAAGAATCCTTACAGAGATAAAAGTGTCAGAAGAATTTACACATAGAGAGTTAAATGACATAGCAATGGAGAGGCTTGTACTTTTATTAGAAATGCGAGTAGGATCTATGAGAATCTTTTTTGAAATAACAATGGAATAGGCGGAGAAGGTGGGAGGAAAGTATTGATAGCGCCTGTTTTAATTGTGCAAATATATTTGTTCAATTTTAAAAGGAACACTTCCACTTATATGGTGATCAGTTTCTTGTTAATGGAAGCAACATAAGGGAGAAATTTTTGCTGATCCCCCCTCCTGTGGAAGACCTCTCTAAGGAGAAGTATTTTAGAGAGCATTCAGGACTGCTGCTGGAGGGAAGAATCAGTGAAAATCTCCCTCCCTCTTGTGATTGCACAAATCTGAGTGGGATTCAATGCATAGGCGATCATGAAAACTTATCTAAAGTATCTGTATTCTTTGGCTTTGATCTGGCAAAGTCCTTATGGGATGGGGCTATGACTCAGTAGTTGAGCACCTGCTTTGAGTACTAGGTTCATTTCCTGGTAGAAGGTGATGTGAAAAGCCTTTGCCTGAGATTCTGGAAAGCTTCTGCCAGTCAGAGTGGAAAATGCTGACCTTGATCAACCAGAGGTCTGCATTCAGCACAAGACAATTTCATGTTTATGTGTTTGCAGGTGATGTTGAGACCATGTATTTCCACTGTGATGTTGCTGAACAAGCTATCTTTTGCTGTACTAGACAGCCAAAAAAGAGACCATATAGTGACGAAGTCATTGTGGTGCTGTAAAAAACCTTAGTGCTGCACTTATCATTTGACAAATGAGGTGAGAGAAGCAATTGAGAACTAGCTTGTATCTTCTTTTGAAGAATTAGGGTACAGTAGTAATAGATTTTCTTCCACAGTTTGAAAGGAATGCATTCCCCAAAAAATAAATTGCTTTGTGAAGGTCGAAAGTTAGAGAGCTTTTTTGTTTAGGTTGTGCCATCTTTTGCTTGAATTGTGGTGTAGTTGTTAAGAGTGGTGGACTCTAATCTGGAGAACCTGGTTTGATTCCCTACTCCTCCACGTGACTGGCAGACTCTAATCTGGTGAACTGGGTCTGTTTCCTTACTCCTTGGGCTAGTGACCTTGGACTAGTGACAGTTTTCTCTGAACTCTCTCAGCCTCACCTACCTCACAAGGTGTCTGTTGTGGGGAGATCTACTGTGCTTGAAATGCATTGTAGTGGGGCACTTGAAGCTTTTTATAGCTTCATCCCATATGAGATCTGGTTTGGTTCCAAAGCAGCATTTCCTCAGCCTCTAGAACTGCTATTGACTTTCCAGATGCTAGAGACAAGTATTGTGAGGTTCTTCCTCCATCCCCTTTCTCTAGTTGTAGGGTTACCTTTCACAGAGCATATTGCTTGTACCTTCGTATAGATTTATTTTCATTTTCATTTCATTTTGGTGTTTCAAATATGGCATGATTATCATTATCCCAACATTTCAAGAGTATTCATCCAGTTTTGGGAATCTGTTTGGGGTAATTTTTTTCAGATTTTGGAATTTCAGGTATTTGAAGTCCAGGTGTATCACCACTGTTTTCAAAGGGTGGTAGTCCTGGTATTCAGGCTCGACATCAGGTCTACTGCCATTGTTTTCAGAGGGCAATAGACACAGTCTAAAAACTCCAGGTCTATCACCCATTGACAACAGTGGAACTTTAAAGTTGGCTCAGGTGGGGCACACTCCATCTTTCTCCCTTGCCACTTCTGCAGCCTGCACAGGAGAGCAGGAGCCTACAGCCAAGTTGGCTGCTGCTGAGTTGCCAGTCCTGCAGTGGCCTTTTATAGTTCTACTGTTGTCACCAGAGGCCAGGTCTCCCCCCCCCCCAGTAAAAACAATGGAGGTAGATCTGGCCTCTAAATGTTGACTCCAGGTCTACTGTCCATTAGACTCAACAAGGGTAGATGTGGCCTCTAGATGTTAGGTCTACCATCTGTTGAAAAAAAATTGGAAGATTTGATGTCTGGAGGCCAGGTCTACTCTGTTGAGTCCAATGGAAGGTAGATCTGTTATCTGGACTTAGTGGCCAGATCTACCCCGCTCTGTTTTCAGAGGGGAGTAGGTCTGTTGTCCATTGACAATAGTGGATTTTTAAAGTTCAAAGGTCCATGGCAGCATCAGCACCATGGCCCAGTTACAACTCTCTCTCTCTTTCTCCCTCATTCTCTTGCTGCCTGAGATGGAGAATAGGAGCCTACAATCAGGTTGGCTGCTGCTGCTGGGCTCCAGTAAGTCCAACCAACCAGAAACACTCCTAAAATTTCAGGAAATAAATGTTCATAAAACCCAAAATTCCATGACTGTTTGGGGTTGCTTTGGGTATTCCTGACCTGAAATGAAACAGGAAATTTCAGGTATCATTTCTGTTTGGGGATACAGAATGCATACCCTTAATATCAGGTAGCATTGCAGGCCAGGAAATATAGAGGCTACTGTTAATCTTGTTGCCCCTGGACATTAGGCAGCATGGCATGCAGGTGGGCATACTAATAACCAAACAAAACAGAGAAGAAACAATCACACATCAGTGATTCAGAGCAGGCCTGGCACATATTCCTGCTAAATGTGATATGCAGTGGCAATTTGTACCATGTGTTGTACTCTTAATCCTTACTGGCAACTGGCTGCCTGGACTTGCAACAGCAGAATTATGGTGGACTCTGTGGTCATGACACATGATGTAAAGTCTCCCAACACCTTCTTCACATAAAGGCAGTCTGTTAACCAAGCATTCATCCCCTACGTGAATATGTTCCCTCACAGTTTATGGAGTTCTCCCTGCCTCCCTACAACACTAGTGAGGATTGTTGTCTTTGGCTCCAAAGGGCCTGTAGGAATAATGGAGGAAAGAGACTGGATGGAGCCTCATTGTCAACTTCTTCATCACTTCATCTTCCTCAAGACATGATGTGTCCAAACCCAGGTCCAAACTTCCCTCCTCCTCATACCCCAAATCCACCTGTAGATGAATGCTTTCTACAGATGCTAAAGCTGGCTGCTATAGAGTGGACAGTGTATGCTGAACAATTTTATCCCACTTTTCTGTCAATCACGGCACCCCCACCTTCTTTTGACATCCCTGCTACTTACACCAATAACATCAACAGTTGAAACAGATGGAGAGAATGAAGGGTGTCTCTTGGTGTGTTGGGTCCTGCCAAGCCATCAGGGCTACTGTTCACCCAATGTGTTGGGACAATGTCTTTCCTTTTTGCACTATATTGTTTTCCTTATAGATCAAAGAGTGATGAGCATTTCAGCCATAAATGTATTATTTGTTTACTAAATTGCATCCCACCTTTCCATTGGCATGCTCAAACTGGCTGACAAAATCAAAGTTGTACTAAGAAATTACCGCATTTTTCGCTCCATAAGATGCACTTTTTTCCTCCTCAAAAGTGAGGGGAAATGTCTGTGCGTCTTATGGAGCGAATGTGCGCACAGAGCCAGCTGGGCGCGCTGGAATGATGTGAGCTGGCTCTGTGCGCCCCGTTCCAGCACGCCCAGCCGGCTCTGTGCGCCCCGCCCGCCTCCCAGCTGGCTGTCGGGGCGGGGAAAGCCGTCTCGCGTTGTTCCAGCGCTCCCAGCTGGCTTTCCCCGCCCCGACGGCCAGCTGGGGGGCATCTTATGGTCCCGACGCGCACGCGCCCGGCCGGCTCTGTGCGGCCCCGCCCGCCTCCCAGCTGGCTGTCGGGGTGGGGAACGCCGGCTCACGCCGTCCCGACGGCCACGCGCCCAGCCGGCATTTGCTCCATAAGACAAGTTTTTAGAGGAGGAAAAGAAGGTTTTTTTCTTGTTTTCCTCCTCTAAAAACTAGGTGCGTCTTATGGAGTGGTGTGTCCTATGGAGTGAAAAATATGGTACATTGAATTAGTACGAAGTAGAAATCTGAAATCTGGCTCTTCCATCTGCAGCTGGAAATTGAGTCAGCTTGCCAAAAAGAGATGCCTAATGAATTAATGGAAGTAATCAAGTCCTTGATTCCCTCCATGTATTCTAGCAGCTGATGTTATCAATGTCAACAGCAGGGATGGCAAATGGAAGGGGGCTTTGGCTCCTCCCTCTGCTACAGTGTAGATATCCAAAAAAGCAAATAATTTGCTTCCAAATGCCCCCTTCCTGCAAGCCTCTGTAGCTGCTGTGTACGTTTTCTTGCAATACCAAACACCATCCTATGACTGCTGTATAATACTACCTCCCTTCCTTAGGTTACCAAAGGCAAACTTTTATGTCTGCTCTGCCATTCTGTCCTTTTTGGCATGTCAAATCAAGTCACTGCCTACTCTGCTGTCTACCTGCCTGCCTTTCTTGTGGTGCCAAATGCCTTCCAGCTTCTGTGAATTAAAATTTTAATTGCCACTAAAATTGGAGTTTTCCTCCTATTTGTCTGAAATTCGGCAGGGAAGGTCCCTTAGGTGAGAGGTATAGTTGTGGAAAATTCCTTCACAATTGAATGGAAAATAAAACAATTTCAGAACGCTAAACTATATGTGTTTCCCATTGAAACAGATTATATTTATCATTCATGAAATAAATACAATATTTGAAAAATTTAAAAATGGAAGGAAACAAAAATGAAAATAACCACCCACACTAGCATCCACCCAGGAATCAGAGTGCCCTGGTCAATGCCAAGATTCTTAACATTGTTAAGTAATCTTTTTAAACAATGTGTAGTATTTAGTATGAGAATGCATTTTGTTCATCATTTGAGAACTTGCCACAAATGAGCCTCTTTCTGTGTCTCTGTCTTAAAGGTCCTCTTCATTGGTTATGTTCAGTATAGTGGTGTTGATGCCAGCCGACTGCAGACCACAGCAGTGGCCTAAGAATGTTAAGAGGAAGACTTAAACAATTTCACTAATGTACTAGAGTCAATGAAATTGCTTAGCCTGTAATTGAAAGCAGTGTTAAATACTCATGACAGGTTTAGCCTTGCATAACCTCAAAGAGAGGGGAACACTAAGTGCTGTAGTTATTGCAGTCGACTTGGTCTACCACTAGGTGACATTACTTAACTTAGAGAATATGGAAGTATGCACAAATAGACACCAATGAAAAGTACACACAGACCAAAAAAATATGAAGGAGAGAGACCTTAGATGTTTTTAGCACCCAAAGTCAAATATTCAAATGGTGCTCACTCTTTCCTGTGAACTGGAAAAAGTGGTCTCATCCTTCATGTGCCTTGAATAGTTGCCAAAATATCATCAGCTTTTGGTAGAATCCTTAATTTGTCCTCCCCAACCCAGAAATGAATCCTGATCCCCAGAGCCCAAAGCGCTGCTGGAGCGCCCTCTTATACCACTTACCTGCAACCTTTTGATCTCACTGTTCACTTTCTGCTATTACTAAATTAATGTTGTTGCCTGACCTTATCTTTTATAGCATTAGGACCTGTATCTTTTGCCTTCAACCTAAATATTCTGGGACTGAGTACCTTGTAGTGCAATCCTAAAAACACTTCCCTGGGGGTAAGCCCCATTTAATAGACCTTTGTAGGATTCTGAGTAGACTTAATTAGGATGGCATGGTTAGTTGTTTGAGTTCATGTATAGTTCTCTGACGTCTGTGCTGTGTATAAGTAAAGGAGAAGGGAAAACCAATGAGCATAATCTATTGCATCTATTGTGAGAGATTTAATCATGTGTTTAACTTTCTCATTGAAATCAATGGGGCTGCCAAATTCTTAACTTGGAATAGATTGTGCCTTTTTTGTTTTCTATTGCATTTTTTCCTAACTTGTGTTGAAGTGTTGGAAGTTTGTCCCGCAAAGACCAACAAATTCATTTGTCAAGGAATAGTAAACGATGTAACATTTAAAAAGTTAATAAGTACAGTATTTACTCCAGTGCAAGACTAAGCATTTTTTTTTACAAGTGTGCCATTAAAAAAAAGGGGGGGATCTTATATTTGCATACAAGTTACAGTTATGTCTACTAAAATTTGGGGGGGGTATGACTTTTTGGGGGAGGTCATTCAGGGTGGCCTTCCTTTTGAGTAAATACAGTAACTAAACAGAAATGAAGAAGAATGATTGATGTATAGGTACGAAAGCATAGATTTATATAAACTTCACTTAAGTGTTTTTAAAATCTTTATTTTCTAGGGGGAGGTGATATTGAATATTTAGATTTCTACAAACCAGTAGTGTGGTTCTGGATCCTTGTGGGCCTTGCTTATTTTGCTGCTGTCCTGAGCATGATTGGTGATTGGCTAAGAGTTCTATCCAAAAAGACCAAGGAAGAGGTAAGGAATTCTTGCAGAATTTACATTAGCACAGACATCTTTCACTTAAAAGTTATTTTACCTTTCATTTTCACCAATAGTGTGTTTGCTTTAGCATTTTTATTATATTTACGTTTTTGTTCAGACAATGTTGCAAGAGTGTAGTGCAAAATTGCAAAAATGCATTACTCTTGTAACTGCTTAACAGAATTATATGCAGCTCCCTCTCTACAATATGAAGAACATGCCATCGAGTCACGAACCAACTCGTGGTGAACCCATCCCTGGGTCGTTCCAGGCAAATGATGAGCAGAGGTGGTTTGCCATTGCCTTCTTCTGCATAGCAACCCAGTCTTCCTTGGTGGTCTCCCATTCAAGTACTACTAAGGGCTGACACTGTTTAGCCTGGGCTAAGCTGGGCTATTTGGGCTGCTTCTCTCTACTAACACAATATGAAATTGTTCAAGCCAAATAACAATTCATTAATACATTCACACAAAATTCTACCAGTTCTACAGTTGTTTGGGGCTTCTTTAATAGGTTTATAATTTTCATGGGATTTTTTTTCCTTTCAGTTTTTTGTATCCTAAAATTTATAACCAGTTCTGTCAGAGAGAGCTAGCAGTGGCTACAGTTATCCCTCAATTACATTTCCCTTTCCAAGTTTCACCAATGAAATTTCTTCAGTGGAACAACAGAAATTCCTATGTGACAATGAAGGTAGCAAGGAATTTTGGGATTCTGGAAGCTATAATTGAAAAACAGTAATTACTTATAGCAGGATGCAACAGTTGGATTGATTTACAACAGAACTTCACTTTCCCCCACATGAGATTTACTGTTCCTTTAACCCAAGTGTTGCTCACTGCAGAGCTCAGAACTATGAGCAAGTGGAGCTAAAGGAATAACCACTAAAAGCACTTAATTGCTTTTTAGCTATCTCTGCTTTTACTGATTTGTTACAGGTGACAATGCTTCACCAGAAGATGTACATGACAGCTTAAAGGAACAATTGAGGGAAAGTAATATGGGTAGCCATTTTCCCCCAACAGGGTTAAAAAGCAATTTGGTGGCTTTTTTTTGGTGAAAAAACAGAGGGCCAAAGGGTTAAACTTGCTCCTGGGGAAGGGGCTGTGGCTCAGTGGTATATGCAGAAGATCCAGGGCTCAATCTCTAGTATCTTCAGTTAATAAGGTAGTAGGTGATGTGAGACCCTGAATAAGTGCTGCCAGTCAGATTAGACCCATGTTGGCGAACCTATGGCACGCGTGCCCACTCAGGCACGCGTAGCCCTCTCTGCCAGCACTTGCGGCTCGCTGCAGTTGCTTGAACGGCAGTAACGTCTGCCCCCTCCCGAGCCTCCCATCCAACACTGCAAAATGCCTCCCGGGTCCTCTGGGCCCCTCCCTCTGTTTCTCAGCTGAGCTGCGGCCACAGCTCAGCTGTTCCTCGCCCCTGCCTCTCTCAGCTGGAGTGTGCGCGGCCGGCCAGGCGGGTGGGAGAGCGGAGAACAGAAGCCAAGCGCCCACACTCGCCATTGCCGGCGACTTCTCCAGCACCTTCTGGGCCTGTGCGGGCGGAGGGGCATGGCTGGTGGGTGGGCGTGAAGGAGGTGCCCTCTGCCCCACCCTGCTCGCTGCTCACAAGCCTGCCGCCACAGCCTCGCCCCGCTGCCCCATCCCCACCTCGGGGCAGGCAGACCGGGTGGGAGATCGCCCCCCGGGCAGGGGGCTTAGGGGCCTGGGCAAGCCAGGCAGGAAGGCAGAGAGGGGCGCTGAGCTAGGCTGGGCTCCTTCCCTCTGCGCCAGACGGGCCTCCTTTCTGCCGGAGCTCCACTCTGAAAGGGGTGGGTGGAGGCAGTGGCGGTGAGGCCCAGCCGGGCGGGGGATCCTCCTCCTTCTGCTGCTGCTCACCCCGGGCATGTGGGAGGCGGCGGGGCCCAGCCCCGTCCACAAGCGAAGGGCCCGGCAGCAGGGCTGGTGGCTGACGAGCTGTGGGGTGGGAAGTCAGGTGGAGGCTCCGGAGCGCGGAGGCTTTGGGGCGCCTCCTTCCCCTCCCTCGCTGGCGGCGGGCCCGTCTGGGCAGAGGCAGCTGTCAGTGGGGCAGGACGCCGAGCCTCCGCGGGAAGGGAAGGGTCTCCTGGCGCCCCGTGTGCTGTGGGCTGTACTGCACGCCCCCTTCTCTTCTGCGAGCTGAGGGAGGAGGCGGGGGGGGCATGTGTGTGTGTGTGTGTGTGTGTGTGTGAGAGAGAGAGAGAGAGAGAGAGAAAAGCAAGAAGGCTTTTCTGTCTGTGGCCATTCATGCATGGGAGGTTTTGCCTTGGATTTGCCACTCTGTAGATGCACATTTTCCCCATCCAAATTCTCAAAACTCATCAGTAAGTACCCATGCAGAGTTTTGAGAATCCGGATGGGAAAAATGTACATCTGGAGAGCGGCAAATCCAAGGCAAAACCTCCCATGCATAAATGGGACCAGGCAAGTAGGTGATGGGAAAGACCTCTGCCTGAGACCCTGGAGAGCCGCTGCCGATCTGAGTAGTAGACAATACTGACCTTGATGGGTCTGGTTCAGTAGAAGGCAGCTTTATGTGTTCATGTGGCTTCATGAAATTTTGGGGAAGTTGTTTGTACCATTGAAAGCTCTGTTATTGTGTTTTTCTTTTAAGGCAAAAAATGTTAACGTATGAGTTGTTTTTTCTAAACTAAAACCTCAGTATTCAGGTTAAATTGCTGCATTGGCACTCGGCAATAAATAAGTGGGTTTTGGGTTGCAGTTCGGGCACTCGGTCTCTAAAAGGTTCGCCATTACTGGATTAGACCATACTGATTTTGATGGACCAATGATCTGATTCAGTACAAGGCAGCTTCATGTGTTCATGCTATTCTCCCGCTTGAGAAAGCAAGCCCAAGAAGCATATTTATAAGAGCTGTGTGAATTTGGACCCTTTAAAATAGAACCAGAGAAATGTTCCATTAAGTATAGTGTGTATTCCACTTAATAAAGTGTTGGAAAGTTGGTATAGACATTTGAATTGGAAGAATTATGCTCACACAAGGATTATTTCTTCACCACACTGCCAAAGTTAATATTAGAGATTAGCCCAGTCTCATTGGATGTGCATATAATTCAGATGGTTGACAATTTTTTAACAGTCATATTCCTAAAATTCAGTGTGACTTCAGAGTGGATCATTTTAAGACTGTATCTAAAAGTGGCAGCATCTTCTCAGTTTTTTGGCTTTGAAGTAGTGTGGTGCAAGTTGTAAATAAAGAAAAACAATGGTTTTGTTATATTTTGTAACCCAGTTGTGTAAATGTAATAAAGAAAACAACCCACTGATCCCTGAGATGTCAACAGATTAAAATGTCCATGGGGCATATTAGAGATTTATGAAAATCCTTGTTTCATAATAAATGTCATAATCTGTATTTGGGCCCACATTTACACCATTAATCCATCTTGAGAAGGATCCTCACCTATTCTCATTCAGAGGCATGTGTATTCATTTGCAGGCATATATATGCTCATTTCACTCTTCATGTTTTTTTTACAGTGACAGTGGCTATAAATTATTTTAATTAAAATGTCATTGGGTGTTAACAAACAGCTTGTTTTCTTGGGAGAGAGAAAAGGAAATACTTTCTTAGTCTACAGATTATATGAAGAGATGTTGCTTTTCAACATAAATTCCTCAGGTAGTGTTCACCCCTGCCCTTAGCTGAATTAATCTCTAAATAAATGTGTATTTGTATCTTTTTTTTCATCGAAGGTACCAATTGTATGTTTTGGCAGATGTATTTGTGTCAGTAATCATGAACATATCTTCTATTTCTAGTAGCATTATCTAGCTAGGAAGTTATATATGAGTGCCCTAAATATTTTGTATTCATTTATTCCCATGAAAATCTGGTATCCAGTTAATAATGGAACATTAACCTGAAATTTTTTGTCCTTGTAAACATTTTAAGGAGTATTGCAAAATTTAGGGGAAAGTCATGTTAATCTAAGCCTCGTTTTTAGCATATTCTTAGGGGTACTAAACTCTTGATTGTCCCATGTCATTGGGATGAATCTTCCTGAAGGTTCCTTTCTACAAACAACTGCATGGAAATGAATGGGAATCACTTAGCTGTTGCCAAGAAATGCATAAGAATGTTTAGTTGGCTGTCCCATTAGGATGGTACTCAATCTGTCCATCCTTCCTCATCCCCCACCACTTCATGTAGGGCTTTATGGTTTGCAACATGGCGGCAGTGATCATGGGGAGTGTGTCACTTGATGAGGCCATCCTTACCCCCTGCAAGAACATGCCTATACAAACACTGGATAATCTACCAGTCCATTCCCAGTATGAAATCTGGCTTGGTGCCACCCTCTCTGCACCATGGGCGGGCTGGGAATTGCCTTCCCTGTCATTGTGCTGGCCTGGCCCAGGTGGGGGTGGCCATTGGCCCACCAGCAGAAGTCCCAATAGTCAAAATGACCTATCTGCCCCAGCAGTAATCAAGATAAGAGCTGTTGAACTCCAGCTCTGTGTTCCTGGCAGCTTCTGTCAATGCAGGGAGACTCACAACATGATGGTGATGATCTATCCTCAGGCAGATTTCAGAGACTGCAGGATATAAATCTTTTAAATGAATGTTGTAAACAGTTCTAGCCACTTTGTCCAGAATGGAGATCTGTTGCCAGTGTTGTTTTTAGTGAATTTAATGTCAGTTTATCCTGTGCTCTAGCCCCTAAAAAATAAATGTAAGTACCTTCAGGGTTTGAATTAATCCTGTATTATACACTCCGTGTGTGGGACTTGACAGGCACTGTTTGCACAAAATGGCACTGGGCCTAGTTTGTTCAACTGACTGTTGTGCTTTTGCATAATTGTCTTTGTCACATCTGTAACCTAAACAAATGTATTCATTGTTACTACAGCAATCCAAAACACATTGTCACTGTTCATGTTCGCTTGACTAAAGGAGGATCTTGTTACATAACAGTCTTCCTCTGTGATTTGTTCTTTTTGTCTTTTTACTTCTGCTTAAATGTACTCGAAGAATCATGGCTGACTTTCTGCTTGTAATGATATCTACTTCCTGTTGTTCTAACTGGATCACAATGGTCTCCTTTAATCAAGGGCATCAATGTGCTCAATAATATATTGGTTTATTTATTTGGAAAATTTACATGCTGCTTCTCCAGAGATCTGCTTTAGGTGGTTTACAAGTAAAACAAAAACATTGGGCACCTCACAAAGCTATGAAAATAGTGATATTTTTAAATATGTAGTTATACGACCATGTTTTGTTTGATGTTGAAAGATGGCATTTTCTTTCTTAAGCAGAATTGTTTCTGCGTTGTCAGCATTTAGCCACCACCTGTGTTACTCTTCTTGGTATAATTTGCAGGCTGAGCTGGTGATTAGCTCTCCATATAAGAAACCACGAATACCCCTTTCCTCCATGAATATGTCTACTCCCCTCTTAAAGCCTTCCAAGTTGGCAGCCATCACCACATCCTGGGGCAGGGAGTTCCACAATTTAACTATGCGTTGTGTGAAAAAATACTTCCTTTTATCTGTTTTTTTAATCTATAGCCTTATAACAACATTGTATCTGTTTTTTTATCTGTAGCCTTATAACAACATTGTATGGTAGACTAGTCCTATTATGCCCAATATTACAGTTGAGTGACTGAGGGTAAGAGATAATTTTCTTGTATCCTTTTCAGTGGATTTTGTCTTGTAGTCTCAGGAAAATCCTAAATTCAGATAAACACATCTTCCTCTGTGATAAGACCACAGAAGGGAGTACAGCATCCAAGGCCCACTGCTGATCTTACCCAGATAAAAATCCATCTGAATTAGGCCTTCAATCAAATGATACACAGGGAGTTCAGTGTATGAAGCTCCAAAGTATTTTTTATCAGGAGCAGTATGATTACCCTCAGGGTAAATGCATGGGGTTGGAAAATTGAATGGAAGGGGAATGCCTCACCCCTTCCCAATCCGAATCAGTACCATGTGCCTGCTCTATTTATATATTTTTTAAAAAACCTCTTGGGAGCTTTGTACATGCAACTTGAAGCATCACATCTGGTTTAGCCCTCAATTCCAGTCCTCCACCTGTAACACAGGAATATTCATTATTGCATTCCCAGGTGCTTTTTAAAAGAACTTTGTGAATGTTTATTTTATTTTAATTGTGTTGCTTGGGCATGTGATCATGTTTTGAAAGCTTCCATGGGCTAAACAAAGAAGTAAAACTAAATAAATTTTACATGCTAAAAGCAACTGTAGCAATGTTTAATTATAGTTATTATCCATGAACTGTTTACTATAATAGTCTGTAAATTGAGGGCTGTTTTGTCACTTCTTTGCATCCATAAAGGAAGCAAAACATTGGTAGTCTTTTGAAGATAGTCACATCTCATATGCAAATAGAATGAAAATATTTATTTCCACTTTAAAGTATTGTTGAAGGCTTTCACGGTCAGAGTTCATTGGTTCTCGTAGGTTATCCGGGCTGTGTAACAGTGGTCTTGGTATTTTCTTTCCTGACGTTTCGCCAGCAGCATCTTCAGAGGAGTAACACTGAAGGACAGTGTCTCTCAGTGTCAAGTGTGTAGGAAGAGTAATATATAGTCAAAAAGGGGTTGGGTTTGAGATGAATCATTGTCCTGCAAAAAGTAACAAAGGTAATGTGCTAACCATTGTCCTGTAAGTATCAAGATAATGTGCTAATGAGGGTGTGGTATGTTTATATGGAACCATTTATTTCCACTGTTGGTCCACACCTCCAATTTCCCCCTTGCTCTTTGTTGTCTCTTGTATGATGAATTTTAGATTGCAAGCTTCTTGGGGCAGGGACATTTCTTCTTGCACTCCATAAAGCACCATGCATGTTGATAATTAACACCAAATTAACAGCATAGCTGCAAGGGACTCTCCTTGCATGAACCCCGAAGTTTGGTAAAGTTTAGGTCAGGGGGTCCAATTTTATAGGGTCCCAAAGGGGTTGACCCCCTCATAGAAAAGCATTGTAAAGTTTACCATGCTTTTCTGTGGAGGAGGGGGCCACCCCTTCGGGACCCCATAAAATTGGACCTCCTGACCCAGTCTTCACCAAACTTGGGGGTTCATGCTAGGAGAGTCCCTTGAAGCTGCCCTGAAAAATTGGAATCTCCAAAAATGTCTCCCCCAGAGATAATTTTTAAAAATTCCCACCGGGAAAAGCCTGGGGAAAGCCAAAACCGAAAAAAGCTATTCAGCTGATTTGGCGATCCACTATTCAGCTTCGGCTTTATTCCCAGTTTTAATATTCGGGTTAAATTAAACCCGAAAGAAGCCGAAAAGGCCTTTTTTCAGGTTTATTTTCAGTTCGGGTTTATCCATATGCAACGCCCTACAATACAAGTTCCTCGGTGGGGGGTATCCTCCCTCAATGTAAAAAACAACAACACCTTTTCAGATTTTTCTGCAATCTGGAGGGTCCACCAAGTTTGTTGAAACATATTTCTTTCTATATGGCCTAGATATCCAGCTTAAAGTATCTGCAGATGGGGCAATATTGAGAATTAGATATATTGATACATAATAATAATCCTTTATTCAGCTGAACTAAGCTATAAAATAGAGATGATTTTGTCATTATGCCATCCCTTACTAGGTTACCTTATTGAAGGTATTTGGCCTTGAAAATAACTTTTCTATAAGATATGTGAAGAAAACTCTCAGCAAACTTGGGATGTTCCTGAGTATATCCAGGGGATGTAATTGACCAACATATCTGTAGTACAGTGAGAACAGTGACTTATGTGACACCTGTACTGGAGAAATAGCTGGTTTTCTTATTTACTGAAAAGACTTAACCATCCCTCACAATTATTAATGGATTTTGAGAGTTACAGGCTACTTTATTTGGCTTTTGAGCCATTAAGCCTCACTGCAGTAATCACTTTTATGCCTTTGTCTGCAGCCACAAGAACTGGAAATTCTCTGTTTCCTGTTATCTTTAGATTTTAAGAAATCCCTGTCACTGTCTTCAGGTATGACAGTGAACTGAAAGTAGAACCACATTCCTAGCCAAGCAGTGAGCTGGCACAAGAGCCCAAGCAATCCCCCCACTTTCTAACAACTCCATCTGAGCCCATCTGCTTTCAGAAAAGGATGTGGACTGGACTCTACAGTGCTGAAGACACTGAAGAAAATTGTTTTTTGAAGACAGAGGCAAAATATTCTGTGCTCTAATCTTTTGCCAGATAACGTGACACTTAGATTATCCTTTCTAGTTAGTCTACTGTATCCTCAACAAGTTAATGGAATGTTTTATTTTTAATCTGTTGACAACTGCATCAGGGGAAATGATTTCAAAGTTTCAGACAATGTATTAGTCATAATTGTTAAAAATTACAGGAGCACAGCAAATTGAAATATCAGCCTTCAGATTGTTCTCCCAATGCATTTTAGGAGATGGATATCTTCAGCCTACATTATTTAATTCCATCGTTTACTTAGGGCAGCTTTTTAATGGTGTTGACAGAGGCATGTACAGTTTTTCATAATGACAAAAATCTGTTAAATAAAAAGAACCCAAATATATTTGCAAAGAAAAATCTTTGTTCTTTAGGTCTTTCTGTGGTACACAATATAGTATAACCTCATTACTTACCTATCAATACAGTTATTGATCCAGCTCCTGTTGTTATCAATCGCAATAATGCGTGAGCTCTCAATATGTTCTCGTTCTCATCAGGCAGCTATGAAATGCTGATTTGACTTTATAGGAGTCAATATGCTTAATTATTTTGAGAGGCCAAGAGATAAATGTATTAAAGGGGAGCTAAGCCAAAAGAATAAACTTCCACTGAATTACGAGAGAGGCAAGTATGTATTAATTGTTCTTTTTTGTGCGCCATGTTCCATAATATTGGTACCAATCCTGAAAAGGTAGTAAATTCTAATGGAAACGTTCTTCCAAATGAGTTTCCTTAGGACTGCAGCCTAAAATAATCTGCCTATATGGATTAATTGAGTGGAACTGTGAAAAGGAATTAAATGTCAGGCTGATATTTTCTAAGCATTGAACTTTTCCAGGCTAAGGAAATATTGTTGGTTTATTTTAACTCACCTTTCATGTATGGAAGGCAACCCAATATGGGTCAGAACATTTTAAAATATTCAGAATTACACAGTACGTTCAATTAAAAAACAAAGGTATAAAATAATAAGTACAGCCAGCACACCTTATTCTTGATAATTTTAAAAAGCTCACTCAACCACAAAATATCCTCTGTAACAGAAAGCTCTTTTCAGCCTTCCTAAAAGCATTCAGTTTTTGGCCCACATAGGCCTCCCAGGACAGCATTCCATAAGTAGATAACACAGTAGAGAATTACTTGTCACTCAATAAATCTTGGGTGGTTAGAGTGTTCATAGCAGAGTGTTCTTCTGTATCTGTTCTTATTAGTTGCTTCTGACACCACTCTCATGCCGTAAATCCTTTGGGCAAGTATTATTATGTAGACCGTCTACATAAAAAGTAGATATATCCCCCCAAGGATAACTTTTTGTAAGGTGTGGATTATTCTGCCTCTAAATTCTGTTGTTGTTCCCAGGAAACAAGATTCAAAGAAAAAATTAAATATAATTCTTCCTGCCATATTTGGGGAAAGTAAATAGCACATACAACCGTCATTTCAATCACTTAGCATCAGCTATTGAGGTACTACCATATCCCAAATTAAGCTAAAATTGAGTGTAACGTTAAATGACAGCATGGGGTAATGTCATACCACAGGAAAAGAAGAAGGCTGAATATTCACCAAAATATTATTATGAAGAGAAGGAAGAACTAAATTACACAAGTTTGTTGCTTATGTGCTCTGGCAGTCTGAAAATTACACAGCTCTCCAATAGTAACCTTTTGAGCTTATGTCTGTCACAATACATAGCAAAGGGAACCTTATTATGAAAAGGTAACATTTTATTTAAGTGCATTTGAGGGCACAGAAGAGTTAGCAATACCAAGCAACAGTTTGGGCCATTATTATACGAGCATCTGTTATGCAGTGGGTGTGTAATGGAGATGGATGAGACCTTCATGAATTTAACAGACCCAAGAACAAAATTCAAGCATCAAAAATAAAAGGCAGGATCATTATCATGCACTATACATTGTTTAGAATATGTCCTTTTGTTTGAAGGCACCCAAGGTGACAAACAACATTAAAATACACTTTGATTTTGAAATGTACAAACCTAGTACAAAAATAGCAGCAGCATAAGTAATAAAAATCAAGCATTAAAGCAGCAGGATATAACTAATTCCAAAGCAAAACACGTAACTGCATGCAGCAAAATGCTTATATAAAATGATCAATAAAATAAATTAAGTCATTAAAAGAGTAGTAATTAAAAGCTAACAGAGAAGGTGAACAAACAATATAATATTACAAATTATTTGTAACATTAACTGACAGAAAATAACCTACCAGTAGAGAATTATTAGAAAAATGGCCTGGGAGAGAATTCTACAGTGTGGACGCCAGTACCAAAAAAATCATAATCCTGGTTTAACAGATTTTATTTATGCAAATTCCTGAGCTCCCCCATTCAAAATCTTAGAGTGTGTCAGGATACATGGGAGAAGTATACTGGACAGGAAATATGTAGGGTTTTGAAAATAATCACCCATACTTAGAAGTGGGCTTAGTAGCAGACGGAGCCAATACAGTCAATCCAGGATAGTTATCATCCACTCCCTATGTCTAGTTTCTTTGAAAAGATGGGCAGAAGAATTCAGCACCAAAACCCTTCCATGACCATTCCACTCAGCCAGCTAAATGCACAAGTCAGTTCTTTCTTGGTTGGCACTACAGGATCATTATGTCTAATGCAGTGCAGAAGGTTTCAAAGCTATAGCTTGTGCAACTTTCCTTTGCATGTTCCTCTTCAGACATGATCACCTGGGAATGCCAACCAAATGAGGAAAAGACAGCACATTTGGCTGTCTTTGCAGGATTGTCACTTGCAAAGTCGTTCTTGGATGCACATGAGGTGAATTCAGATTACTGTTTCTTTTCCCATCGTACAGTGATTTCTAGAGAGATACTTTTTTTGTCCTCTTCTTCAGGATGAGTGGGCATGAAGAGTGAAGACTAAACAGTTTGGGGACATTATGAGTAGCTCCTACTACATAGCCAGCTGGTTCTTTGCTGGGAGATTGGCAACAGCAAAAGAAGAGGTCAGATCAGGATGTTGGCAATTTTGAATAGCTGGCCTGAACTCGAGTACTGAAGAGGATGACAGAGAAGAAGGGTGGTAACCAAAGCAAAGCAAGTGCAATAACTTCTCATTTTTAAATCAGGAGGCTTTACACATTGTATTGAAATGTGGCATTTCAGATTATCAGTTGACATTTTCAGATTCCATTGAAGCCAGAGTAACTGGTCCAACAGATGGGAAAGACTGCTTTAGAGCCACTGAAAGCAAGCAAAGGTTCTGTATTGGATAAATATGTAGAGTACGATGCAAAGAAAGTCAAGGGTACTTGAAAACAAGTTGGACCAAGTACAGAGTTAAGTCCCACTGATTTCAATGGGGCTTAATTGTGTTTACCCTTCTCTCATTTCCAAATCTCTTGACCGTGTTTCTGTGCTTTGGGGCTTTTGAAATCTAACCTGTTTACATTGTGAAAGTGTTTGGCAAAGCTAAAATCATTTCCTTCTGTAAAGAGAAGCTACATATTCTCAACGGGTATTGATGGGAGGTTTTATAAAATACAATTACTACTGTTTAACTGGTCATATAATGATACTATAAAAACCAAAAACATCCATATTGGATTGTATGCATTAGCATTTTTTTTTTTTACTGTTGCAGATGTGCCTGGACAGATCTAGGTTTTATCTTTATTTGGAGTTCCCAAGAAGACTTTAACCTCCTCATAAGAGTTAGCAATAGCATACACCAGGTTCTTTTAGATTTCCATTGAGAGAAAAGGCAAACCTAAGCAAACTATGATTAAAGTTTACTAATTAACTCAGTAATTAATTGGTTTAATAAGCAAAACAACTTATTAACACAGTGCTTAAAGATCAGAAATAATGCATATAATATTTTGTATTACCTCACTCATGATTATTTGATGAATATGTCTCCCAGAAGTTACTAAGTGGTCAGCCTTTCTCTCTTTTAACAAATCTTGGTGCAAAAACCCATGACACAATTTGGCAAAATGTGTGTGTGTGTGTGTGTGTGTGTGTGTTAAGTGCTGTCAAGTCGCTTCCGACTCATGGCGACCCTATGAATCAATGTCCTCCAAAATGACTTATCTTTGACAGCCTTGCTCAGATCTTGCAAATTGAGGGCTGTGGCTTCCTTTATAGAGTCAATCCATCTCTTGTTGGGTCTTCCTCTTTTCCTGCTGCCCTCAACTTTTCCTAGCATGACTGTCTTTTCTAGTGACTCTTGCCTTCTCATAATGAGACCAAAATACGATAGGCTCAGTTTAGTCATTTTAGCTTCTAGGGTCAGTTCAGGCTTGATTTGATCTATAACCCACTGATTTGTTTTTTTGGCAGTCCACAGTATCCCTAGCACTCTCCTCCAACACCACATTTCAAAGGAATCTACTTTCATCCTATCAGCTTTCTTCATTGTCCAGCTTCCACACCCATACATAGTAACAGGGAATACGATGGCATGAATTAACCTGATCTAGGTGGCCAGTGACACATCCGTACACTTCAGAAAATAGTCCACTATATTTTCTGGTTTTCAGAGCAGTTATTTTTAAAAAGTCACATGGCCTAGTAAAGTTATGTAACACAACAGATATCCAGGTGTACCAGTGTTTCTTAGAAGGCGATGGAGACTCTGGGTTTGAGATATTAGTAAAAAGAATTGGCTGACAGGAAGTGCTGTTTTTCCAGACAAGGCAAAAAAAGAACAGAGAGTTTTGTCTATTCTGCTTTGAGAGATGTTAACAGATGAATGCATTTTAAATATTAGGGAAACCTACCCCCTTTATTTTTTTAATGCCTCCAACTACAGAAAACATTTTACTTTTATTTTTTAAATGTTCAGCATTTGGCCAGGTCCAGTTTTGGAGGGGCCTCAGACACTGGACTGGGAGCCAAATTAGACATCACAGCAGACAGGGGTCAACACAGCTTCTCCAATGCCATTTTAGAGAAGAACAAGTTGGAACCTGCAGAGATTGGGGGAGGCGTCTCATTTTCCCCTCCCCTACTATTTCCTCTTTCCGTTTCCTGAAAGCCCCCATAGCCTCTCCCCTTTTCCCTGCTTCCTACTCTCTTTCTAGGGTTGCTAACCTCCAGGTGGGTCCGGGAGATCTCCTGGAATCACAGCAGCTCTTCCACCTACAGAGATCTGTCCCCCTTTGTGGTTGTAAAATTGCTGGACATTTGGGGAAGGAGCCTTGGAGGGGGGTGAGGGTTGGGGATGGAAACAATCTCAGCAAGGTATAATGCCATAGAGTCCATCCTCCAAAGCATCCATTTTCTGCAGGGAAACTGATCTCCAGCCCCGACCTGGAGGTTGACATAACCCCAGTTCCCCTGGAAGAAATGACTGCTTTGGAGGATGGAGTCCAAGGCGTTGTACCCCTCTGAAGTCCGTCTCCTCCTCAATCCCCCCTCCCCAGGCTCCACCCCAAAGATCTCCCCAGGCTCCACCTCACAAGTTAAAAACCACCCAAAATATAGTTAAGGTGATTTATTAAAATTGTGCAAGAATATCTCTAAAAGGACATAAGCAAGTGAGACATTTGAAATAAAAAGGTAAAGCAAAAGAACTAGCTACACAGTAAAACATTAATTCAAAACAGCAAGGTGTTACCCATCCAGAAATCCACTGTCCAGAGTCAGGGGCTGGCAGCCTGTCCAGTCCCTATTGCAAACAAGAAATCACAAGGTCTAAGAAGTTGGATAAAGGCACCAGGATTTTGGAACCAAGAACAAAGCTAAGTTGAAAATGCGCAACTTTTATGGCCAAAATATGCTGAGTTGGCCTGAGCTCTTGACCAATCAGATATATGGCTGGTGATCTCAATTGTGTCAGCTTGTTGCTGACCAGGTGACCAAGGAGGTCAGAGTGTAATAAATGGTTAGAGTTCAACTGCAGTCTAAACCCTCCCCATTTCTCACAGGTGACAAGACCATATAAGATTAAATAAATAAATAAATCTGCTAATTGAATGGAATGTACTTAATGGGCTGGCGCCACAGGTATAGCCTTGGAACTGGGGAGTGAAGATTACCTCCCCTCAGCACCTGGAATCATATCTCAGTTGCTAAAGGTCGCAACTTGCTGAATTCCAAGCAAGATCTGGCCAGCAGCTATTAAAATATACGATCCGTCCATTTAAAAAATGCCATAAAGGCCCAATCCTGATCGAGCCCATGGTGTATCAAGCCCAGATGACCTTGTTCCCTCTGTTGCGCACCTTTTCAAGTGCAGAAGGCATCTAAGAGTATATCCAAACAGCGAGCAATACAGCCTCCAGTGTAAATTGACACCTATTCCCAAGTAAGCTTTAAACCTTATCCACAGCACCTCTGTTTTACCTGCATTTACTTTCAGTTTGTTCACTTTCATGTGGTCCTTTACAGCTTTTTAAGCTTTTTAACAGCTGCCACATTAGCAACAGTGGAAAATCACTCAGATCTCTTAGTGAAGAGGCAATGTTTTGCTGACTGAAACAACTGTATATTTATTTATTTGCTTCATTTATACTCCACCTTCCTCCCCAGCGGGGACCCAAAGTGGCTTACATAATTCTCCTCTCCTCCATTTTATCTTCACAACAACCCTGTAAGGTGGGTCAGGCTGAGTATGTGTGACTGGCCCAAGGTCATCCAGCAAGCTTCCATGGCAGATTGGAGATTTGAACCTGTTTCGCCCAGATTCTCGTCTGGCACACGAACCACTACACCATGCTTCCTCTCTCACTCTCTCTTTTTTAATAATACACTCCTAAGAAATCAAACTCAACATCCCTCCTCCAATATAACCTCCAATATTATGAGAAGCCTAAATGTTTGCAAACAACTTAGTAAAAGAGAACTGTAGTAAAAATTACTACCAATAAATCTACTTCTACAAGGCTGCATGTTCAGGGAACAAACTTTCCACCTTATGAAGTGGGTTGTACTTCAAAACACATCAAGATGTGATATTTTTAGAAGAATGGTTTAGCCTTTTTTCTTTGTTAAAGAACTCAGTAAATATTCTAAAGTAAAAACATTCATGTCTACTTCTGATATAATTAAGGTTGCAAACTTGAATTCGGAGCTTGTAGATTTTAATTTTTGTTTAATTTTTGTTTCATTTCATAACCAAATGTCTTTACTCAAATTTAGCAACAAGGATCTGTCTATGCACAGAAACAAGTTGTCATAACTAGAGATCAAGTGGGGTGTTATGCAGGGTAACAGACACCACGTCAAGAAACCTGACTGCACACCTGAAGTAGTTATTGTCACTGGGTGGAGGGGATATAGCGGAAACTCACCACATTCTCTGAGTGAATCCCTTCACATAACACAGCATGATCTTTTTCTTGTTTCATTATTCCTAAAAAAAGTGTTTATGAAAATGGTCATTGCAGTTATAAATCTCCACAATCCGAATCCATTTTTAAAAGAATTATGTGATCATAAACTTGAGTTTCTATTTTGTGACAAAAGGTGGAAGCTCTTAATAGAAAATTCTTCATCATTCATTTGGCTTGATTTTTTTAAAAGATACATAGTAGCTAATATCAGTTTGCTTGCCAATGTCTGGAAATACAACACATTGGACTAATTTATTTAAGTGATTTAGGAGATTGCATGCACTACAACCATTATCTTCTCCTCTACACTATCAGCCTATTGCCAGCTATACATAAATGGTCATATACTGAGTCAGACCATTGATCTATGTAGACTAGTTATCACCAATTCCTGCAGGTAGTATTTCCAAACCATGCCAACTGAGATCTTTTTGCCTAGTGATGCCTTATTCCTTAACCTGGACTTTCTGCATGCAAAAGAAAAACAAGAGCATGTGTTCTTCCATTAAGTTATGGCCTCTCACAGAAATGTTGAGAACCCTACTGAATTCAAGCATAGGGGAAAGTGAAATTTGAACCCACAGCCCCAAGCTGAGATCAACTGTACCAACTAAACCTGTATGCTACAGCATCTATATCCTTCAGTTAGCAACATAGAGCTGATTGGTAAGTGGGCCCACTGCGTAAGGAAACAGGGTAAGAAAGAGTTAGAAAAAAACATAGGGAAAGAAGTAGAACTTTTTCTTTGGGATCCACTTGTGTTATTAATACTGATCAGTTTATACAACCCTTACATGTATGGGTTGACAGATGCTAATGTAGTAAGGCAATCATTTAGGTACTCTGTTATGGACACAAAGAGCAATTTGCCAAAATTTACAGCCAACCCTAAAGTAGGTTTTTGTGTAAGAATGTGCATTTGGAAAATTCATTAACATTAGAAGGATAACTAATTTGAATGAATGAAAGCATTGTTTTTTATGATGGTACAAAGTTATGCTTTGCTTTCATGGGACTGTGGACATGTTAGGAAGGCAGGGTAAGAGCTCTTCTAGAACTGATAAGAGGCAGATGCCCAGGATTTACCTCCTCCTCCGGCAATAGGCAGCCCACTTTCCCTGCAAATGGAGGGGTAGAGAGATGTCTGTGTCCCCCTTATAGAAAAAAGAGTTAGGAAACATCGTAGAGATCTTTAATGATGATCAGATAATCCCTGTAAGTGAAACTATTCATGTAGAATCTGAGATCTCCTGGACATGTTAAATGGTAGTTTAAACAAGAAACTGTGGAGGAACATGATAGGCATGAGTCCATGTATTCATGAGTAAAGCGGGGGGGATGTTTTTGTTTTTGCTTTTACAAAAAACTGAGTGTGCATGTAAGGGGAGACAAATCCTGCTTGCTCCCACCCCATTTCTTACTTCATTGTGTGTTTGGTTGACTGAAGGTTTTTTTTTTTAATTCTCCTGTCTGATTTACAAATGGAAATTGTAATTGCCTTTAGAATGCCTTCTAGCTACCTGAAAATTGCGGCCGGGGGGGTGGGCAGTCCTTGGATGATGGCTACAGTCTCTGAGAATGTCATCCTAATCAATTGAGAGACAAAAATGTTACGAACAGGAATATATTAAAACCAAATGGAATGTCATCCAAATACAATAAAGACTGGGAATATTTGTTACAATTATATTTAAAAAGCATAAATTTTGGGTGGAAAACATGGGATGAATCCAAGCCTGAATAAATTTCGGTGCACACGCCGGGTGATATTGTCATTTGAGTTTTTTGAAGTGTACAGATGGCTGATATGCCGGAGCACACCAGAATCTGGGCTGAGAAAATAACATTAAGCCAAGTGGCCAGCCACTGTATCAAGGTCATGTAAATCAGTTACAAAGGAAATGGTTATTAGCTTAAATTAGTGAGGTCTTTCTTTACTTATGAAATTTAGGCATCTGGAATGTGCATATATCAGCTTAGAACATATTAGTTGCAGCGTGCCTCTTATTATAGTATCCTTGCAATTTCCACATATTGACTGCAGCAGAAGTGGGAAACGGCAACCATTCTGCTGACTTGACTAAAATTGTCACTTGCCTTAATCCTCATTTCAAACATGTGCTAAAAATAGAACAGCGACAGCTGACATTTTTCTTTTAAAAGCCCTTTCCGTCTAAATTTAGAAATGTCAGTATTGAATCTCACAGGGATCATTACACATGCAGCCTGAGTGTCCATAAATAACCACGACATCTCCCCTGGTAACAACACAATAACAGGCAGTCCGGATTGCAGGGAATTCAGTGCTCCCTGTCCAGCTGGGATCCTTTCAGCTGTCTGGGCTTAATTTTTAGAGGCAATTTCACCTCACTGGCCTAGATAAAATTATAAAAAGAGCTGTGAAATGTTTTTGCTGCAGCAGTTTTGGCTGTTTATGACAGTATATCCCTTCTATTGTATTAATACGGCAACTAAATTTTTCCACTGCAACAAAATAATTAGCGACTGAGCACTGATCAGAGAATATTCAGGGCACAAAGAAGCAGTGCCAACGGGCAGGTGTTTCTTGTCAGTCTTTTGGGCACAGTTTACCCTTTGTTCCTTTGAAGCCTTTACGCCACTCAAGCATTTTTTTTTTAAAAAAAAGCATATAGCAATGTTATTTCTCTTTCTTTCTCTCTCTCTTCTTCCCTCTGTTGTTACGTTCCTTAGGTGGGAGAGTTCAGAGCTCATGCAGCTGAATGGACGGCCAATGTCACTGCAGAGTTCAAAGAAACGCGCAGGCGCCTGAGTGTGGAGATTTACGACAAGTTCCAACGGGCTACCTCCATCAAAAGGAAGCTCTCTGCAGAAATGGCAGTGAACCACAGCCAGGACCTGACACCTTGCAAGAGAACCTTGTCTGTCAACCACCTCACCAGCGAGAAAGATCTCTTGCCCGCCATCACAAAGACAGACAGCATTTATATGAATGGCTTGACTCCTCACTGTGCAGCTGAAGAAATTGCTGTTATTGAAAACATTAAGTAGCACTGACTTTGAATCCTGATCTTTTAATAAGAAGAAGCCTATGATTTAGACTTACCTTGTAGTTCCTGATATTTTTTTCCTGTTCATAACTGATGCTAATAGCATTTTTTTAATCACATGCATGAGTTCCAACAGAAACCCACCACAATAAGGATTCAGAGTCACCATCATATTTCTTGAAAGACACAAAATGAATGGCACTTCTATAATTGACAAATGCTGGAACGAGCAATGTCTGATGCCTTTTTTGTGCCCAGACTGTTTTTTCATCTCTCCTAATGTGCCATAAGGCGTAACGAATGAATAATACTGGTTTAGGTCAACAATGTAGCTTTGAGGGATCAGTCCTTAAACTTTTCAGGGTCTATCTTACCACGCCTAGGAATGGACCATGTATGGACTACAAACTAAATGTAAATGGCAAGAAAATCTTATGCAGCCTTTTACCTAAGAAATTTTTGTCAGTGCCTTATCTTTTAAAGAAACAGAACCTCTATAACTCTCATATGGGTTTTTGTCTGTTGATTGGTTGGTTCCTGCATGAGTAACATATCTCATTTGAGCTTTCATCATGCCCAAAACGATGATGTTTTAAGGGTGTATAAAGCTGAGGATACAAGCGTTGAAAGAGATGCCAAATCAAAGGACATCAAAGCAACACTCCTAAGTCTAGCTTTAAAGGCACTGCAATTACGAGAGTGCAAAAGGTGTCCCCCAGCAAGCATTTCTTTTACTCAGGTGCATATGATATATGTACACTCTGTAGGCCTGTAGAATTTATGGATCCATGTCAGGTATCATTTAAGCTATGGTCCGCAGTTCAGCCCCGCACATCACATACCAAAAAATCTTCAGTATTGTCTTGCTAAATTATACGATAGGCGATAACAAATACTGATAGTAACTTGGTGCATTCAAAAGATTCATTTACATACCAACAATCCAGAACAATTCTGAATCAGCAGCAGCAGAATGGTTTCTAGTCAATACAAAGCTGCTGGCGGAAAGGGGGGTCTAAAATTTTTTGTTCTAGCCACGTCATGCCATAAGCTATTTTAGCAAAGGGTCCTGCCTGCTGGGTTACCTTCCTGAATGTTACAACCTACAATGCTTTTTTACCCACTCCAGAGGTGGGGTTAAAGTGGGAATGCAGCTGAAACTGGCATCACTGTGACTTTCTCCACCGAGAATATAGACGGTATCTGAACACAAATGCAGACGTGAACAACAGTTGACCAATAGCACAATCTGAATATCAATGGATATTCGGATAGAATAGGCTGATATGCAGATCTGAAACCTATCCTGGGGATTTCTTTGTTGTTTTAAAGGGGGGAAATGACTTTAATTTTAAAGCCTTTTGTGTCTTTGTTTCTCTGTGTGTGCAAGATTCAGAAGGAATGCAGGATTAAATAATGTAATGGGTTATCTTTTAATTTTTTAAATTATTTTAATTCTATTGCAACCTGGCTGTATATAAAATAAACATAACACCCCTTAAAAGATTAATAGGCAGCCTGATCCTCAAAGCATAACTATGGTGCAATGCCATTGAAATGACTGGGGCTTGCACCTGCAGAGCCGTTTGAGGCTCACACCCTTGACTCTGAGAACATTAAAGCAAAACAGGATATTGATTGGACACAACTAAAAACAAAATCCATATTGTCTGACTATTAAATGACATTATGAACTATGAATGTTAAATTAATGGATGCTTCATCTTCTTTTCTACAAATATAAGTTATCAGTGTAAATAGCAATCAGTGAAGAGTGAATGAGAGTATACATCTCAAATCAGCAAAATTCCATTAAATACGGCCAGGCTCTTCAAAGAAAAAGCCCCTTGTCCCCACCATTTCCCCCCAGCACAGTGTTCTGAATGTTGACATGGTAAGAAAGTCATCTTGCCATGTATAAACTGTGAATTGTAATGAAAATAAAAATAATAAAGTTTTTAATTAAAACATACCTTACCAAGTCTCCTACTTGTTGCCATTATAATGGTGAGAAATCTTTTTGCACAGCGGAGCTCTGGAATTAGAATGATTTTGCACCCAATTGCGATTGTTAGCAAATAAAATGAACTTTGCAGATTCAATAACATCATATCCTTTTAGCATCAACTTGTTTCTTCTCAAATTAAACTTAACTGCTTTTCTTGCTCCTGCCCCTTTATATTTGTACTTTGGCCTCTATTCCAATAGCCCATTTAAATATTAAAAAAAAAGAACTGTGGACACACAACAGACTTTAAATTCCTGTAGCTGAATATCAGCACCTCCTTCCCAATGGCTTTGCAAGCTGCCTTTAAAACTTGGAAAGAGTTTGGATAGCATCTTGTGATTCAAGGCAGAATGCTGCTATTAAAAGTTCAGCTGCATCTGTAAAGCACTTGCTCACACATCTCTTATAATGTGGAAATAAGTTCCATAGAAATTTATCCCAGACATCTAAATGTCTATATGAGAAGAATATGCAACAGGCAGTAGGTTCTTCAGCACCTAGGACAGTACATAGAAATGTTGCACCAGTGGAGACTCACTATTCAACCTTTGCAATATGGGAACAATAATACTGACCTATCTTACAAGGTTACTGTAAGGAAATGATGTTAAATAATGTATGTGAAGCACTGTGAACACCCAAAAGCATTATACATGCAAAGTATTATTTGAGTTCTTTGAAGACATCTGGCATTCACCTGTGACTGTGGCAGCTTACCATATGTCCCAAGTTGCATACGGAAGAGGCTAGAATTAGTGCCCAAGAATGTTCCTGGAGAGGAGAAGTTACTAGTCCAAGTCAATTTCCAGTGGAACTGAAAAAGAGGTCAAGGTTTGCAGTATCAGATTGGTCTGTCACACATGGAAGTGATACCTCCTGATTCCCTAACAGCTGCATCCTGGACTGGGACAGGGACAGGATCATCACCATCATCTTCATCAGACAACACTCATCTAGCATCAGTGACCCTTTTCCAGGGCTAGTGCAATCTTCTCATTTAGGTTAATGTTATGGGACTCACCCAAAATATTTGGACAATTAAAACTTTAGAAAGATGAAAAATCTCTTTAGATAGCATTCAAATAACTCTGCAATACATGTGCGTCAAGAGTTGTGCTGTCTGTTCCCACTTTGGAGCCACTGGTTTAGCACATTCGTTTTGGCTATCCTCCCATGCTGGAATCTCGGCACTGATATTCTGCCCTAACTTCAATAAAGCTTCAATTTTCCAGTGCAGAGGTCACTGGAAATTCTGAGATGCTTTCATGATTACCTGGAAGCTACAACTGTGCTGGTCCTCTCATCCTTCACAAAATAGCCTGGTTGTAAGTGAAAGAAGCAGCAGTAGTATTAATGGAGGATCCAGAAGATTGCCTACATATTGTGTTTCAGTGTGGCTGCTATTGTATCCATGGGCGCTAATTTGGCATACTTGGAGAACTGTACACCTGCTCTAGAGTAACTGTGATTTTGGTGATAATTACAATTTTAGTGATAATTGCATATTTGTGTACGTTTCATTATTGAAGAGTATAGAGACTAGAGTGTAGGGACTTTTCTGGTTTCATTAGATAGATGGGAGGAGCCAGTATGGGTCAATCTAGGGAAGAATGCCAGATTCAGTCTCCAATTAAATGGAACTTGGGGAGCTAAGAAGGAATCCCTCTGAATCCATTATTTCTATTTTCCATATTTTCAGCAATGTTTTACTCATAGGCACTTAAAGGTTATCGGTTAAGTGCAGTTCATATTGTAATAAAGAACAGCTAGCAACAAAGTACAGAAAAAACAAAATCACAGTGTTTGGTAAGGGTTACATTAAGTATGAATGAAAAGTGTGTAGAAATTCAGTTGAACAGGTTTCTAGCTTTCCCTGTTTTGTTCCACCTTCTCAGATGTTGATAAATTAAATAGTTGCACAAGATTGGCTCATTGTACACTGGGATAAACATATCTTTTAAAAAAAAAGATTATTTCATTTCTTATAAGCATAAATATACAAACATACAAACAAATATAACAAAATAACACAAACATACCGAATACGATATGTACACAAACAACACATCTACAAAATCTAAATATTCTAAAATAAACTTTAGCTGAATGGACATGTAAGATTTTTTATTTCCCTCTTACTATCTTTCCTGTAACTGCAATTATAGCTTTATAACCTTAAATCTATTGCTTTATAACATTGAATCTACTGCTTTTTAATCAATCTTTCTCTCTCATAATATAGATAATTTAAACTTGCATAAAAAGCTGACCATTATTGAATCATTCTATCTGCTTAAATAAAATTATATATATTCAGTAGATTCTATTATATACTTTTCTATTATGGCATTATAACTCAACATTTTCATTTCCACTTCTGCATAGTTTACAGGATGTAATATAATTTCCAATGTTTTTGAAACTCTTAACTGGATCTTTTGTTCATATAATTTGTCAATTTAGCCATCACAGCATACTCTACTAGTTTGTCTTTCCAGTCTATCTGGACATTCTTCTGACTTACATTTCATAGCAATCATCACTCTTGTAGCTTCACACTGGGATAATCTTTATCCCTTATTTTATAGTACCCATAGAGAGCCTTACAAAACTCCATGCTACCTGTGAGCTGGGATTCTGCACAGACCATAACCATTTCCACCAACAGGACACCAAACTCTTTGTCACGACTGTCGAGGTTATCCTATTCTGTTGAAAGGTACATGGCTGCTGGTTGCTCCCAGATGTTATTAGTACAGGTTGTGGTGTGGCAATATAGGCTGGAATTCAATTTGGTAACAGAAGGAGCACAGAAGCTCAGTGAGACAAAGTGATGGATTGTGCCTTCCTGCCTCTACCCCCATCAAGAAGACACTTCTTGATCATCAGCTGTCTAGTGTATCTTATTTTCCAGTTTTTAGTTCAATCTAATAAGGATTTCAGCATCTTTTTATAAGTGCTGCTCAAATGTTTTGTGCAGAAATTATTGCAGTCCCTAAATGTCCTCCTGCAACTCTTTTCCAATGCTTGAAATAGCAGGAATATGTTTTGTACTTGTAACATGTGAACTGAATACTTATGAGAAAAAGCCTCCTTTTACTGCACTTTGTCAAAAGTGAACAGGATTGCATGTCATGAATCTTTACAATAATGGAATCAGCACAACCTGCCTCTAGTCCTTCCTCTTTTACACTATAGCTATTCATGGCATCCATGGGTTCAGCAGCCTTAGTTCATCTTTATATACAGATGCATGTTTACAGTGATTCTGATTATTAGTCCTAGCAACAGCAGGGCATTTCTGAAAGTGATTCATTTTTCTAGCCCAAATGTTAATTAACAAAAATATTTATACCCCCAAGGTACAATAAAACCCGAGTAACCCCTTGCCTTAATGCCTGCAGCCTATTTGAGCTAGTCCTGATGGATGAGAATGTGTAATGCTCAGGCTCTACCCACTTCCTACGTGCATATGTTAAACAACTAAATCACATGTTCTCAGCAAAGATGAATAATCTTTCCCATTAGATGAACTGCAGACTCAATTTACTTTTCTAATTATAAATTTGAATGGTATTCATGACTCCATTTTAATTACTGATAATTAGACATTTCTAAATAACAAGTCTGAAAAGGGTTTTCACATATACAGAAGACTTAGGACAAAAATGGAGGTTTAGTCCAATTTATTTCAAAGAGATATACTTGCTAGGTTATTAATAAACTGAACTAAACATTAGCATCAGCCATTAACATCTCCTTCAGTTATAACAAATAATAAATTCATTTTATCATCATTACAAACTGACAGTGCCATCTTAAGTAGAGTGGAACCTTGTGAGCCCATTGAATTCAATTGACTTAGACGGAAGCAGCTTTGCTTAGGATGGCAAACTAAGATCTATCTTAACAGAACTTATACATTCCTGTTGAAAGCAATTATTCTTACAGAAACATGGAACAAATTGTGTTATCACAGATGAAAGTGAATAAAATGGTCAAATCCCCAACGTTTAATGGCTTAATTTATGTCATCTGACTTGGGAACCAACTTGGTGAAAAGGTCAAGTACAAATATAAGGAACCATATTTTCTAATTGTTGGCCACTTTTGCAGGCTTATGGCCCCACTGCTTTGGTGTGACTCTGACATAGTGTCATCACAATCCAATCAATGCATCAATGCAGTGAAGTAGAAAGAAGTACCAGCAGAAACAAGCGATGATGTAGCAAGATCAATAGGAGCTTCTTTAGCAAGATTTCTACCACACCCCTGTCATAGTTATGCTCACTTATGATCCTCTCACATGTATGGAAATCAATGCACAGTTACACACAAACAGCCCTATGATATCACCCTCCCCAGCCTATGCCTTTTTATACACATTTAACACACTACCAGGCAGCAAGGAACAAGAGACTGCTTTCTGTGGAATTGACTGGCAGCTGTGAGCAGGGCCAGCACAAGGGTTTTTGGTGCCCTAGGTGAATGACTGATCACACACACACACACACACACACACCCCAGAGGAGCTACCCCCACTGAGACCAGGGGTGTCTTACCCCACCATCACTCTCAGGCCTAGCAACAGCAGAAGCCCCCACCTGCCACCTGAACATATTCCCATGGGAGCGCCCAGGGCTGCTGCTTGCCATCGCAGCAACAAACCTCCTCCAGACCTAGCAACGGGAAGGCTCCGCCTGCCACTTGGGTGCCCCTGCACAGTGCCATCTGCTACAGCTGATCCTGCAATGCCATCTGTGGGCTGACTTGGTGCCCTTCCAGCTCAGGAACAGGCTGATGCCCTGGTTGCCTAGGTATGCCTAGTGGCTATGCCAGCTCTCATTTTGTGTGACAGGAACAGAATGGCTCCCTTCACTGAGTGGCCCTGGCTTTTTCCCCCCTATGAAAAGTGTTGGGGTGTTCAGGCTTGCTGTCTCTATTTGATGCCCTGCTTTCAGGAAGTGTGGGGCCGTGGCTCAGTGGTAGAGCAGCTGCTTGGCATGCACAAGGCCCCAGGTTCAATCCCTGGCATCTCCAGTTAAAGAGACTAGAGAAGTAGGTGATGTGAAAGACCTCTGCCTGAGACCCTGGAGAGACGCTGCCTATCTGAGTAGACTATACTGACTTTGATGGACCAAGGTTCTGATTCAGTATAAGGCAGCTTCATGTGTTCATGTGACCTACTCTTGTGACTAGGGCTGTTGAAAAAAAAATTCAGTAAATTTCAAATTCAGCAAAATTTGGCCCGTTTTTATTCAGGAAATGCTGAAGTCCGAACTCCCCCGCTTCGGGTCAGTGCAATTTGGCATGATGTCCAGAGTTCGGGGGAAAATTTGGCCAAATAAAGCCATTAAAATCACAACCGCACCTTTCTGCGGCTCCGGGGGGGGCATTTTTGGGGGTAGAGGTCCCAAACTTTCAGCGTAGCTTCAAAAGACCCTTCTTGCAATAACCTCCAAGTTTTGTAAAGATTGGATCAGCGGGGGCTGAGATATGGGCCCCGAAAGGGGTCCCCCCTCCTTAATGTGCATTTGCAATTAGCAGAGCTTGCACAGCAGCTGGGCTCATGCACTCAATCGCTCAAACTGATTGGCCAGAAGAAGACCCAGCTTGGCCACCGATTGGCTGCAGGAGAATGCTGCTTACTAACTGACAGTTATGCTGCTGCGCCGAACCCCAAATTTGCTGAATTTATTCGCCGAACACCATGAATTCACTGAATACGGCTCCTCGTTTTCCCGCCTTTTTTGAGTTCGGTTCCATCTGAACTAAAAACCGCCGAATCAGGGGAAATTCGGCTGTTTTTTGGTTAGGGATGAACCGAATCGACAGCCCTACTTGTGACCTCTACAGCATATTATGGATGGAAGGGGTCAACTTCTGCTCCAAGTCCAGTGGAAAATTAAGCCCCCTTCATGCACATAACACTGGAGTGTCTGTGTTATGGTATTATGGAGGATTGGCATCCCTAGCTGGCACCCCAGGGAGAGAAATCAGGGGCAGGGACAAAGAATCTGGCATGATGTTACTACTGGCCCAAACTGGAAGTGAAGTAATCACCAGGCCAGGAGGCCTAGTGTGATGCTACACTACTGGGGAGTATGTATGCATTTCACTATTATATGTATAAGGATGGTCAAGTGGGTCTTTCTACTCCTAGTAGGCTGCCAGTCAGATGACTTACATAGTCATCCTTGCCCGTGTAGTATGATATTCACACAAACACCCTGCTTTGGCACGGGATCTCATCACAGAAGGTAAGTGGCTGGATGTGTCTACGAAAGGACCTTAAATGGCTGCAGGGAATGATTAAGTGAAATTTTTCAGAACATAGCATTATGGCATCTTACAATCGACTATTTTTAGTAGCCCCTTGCTTTACAGACATGTTTGGCTAAGGATATCTCCAAGCCAGTAGCAGAGTAAGAGTCACTCGTTAAATTTTCCATACAGAAAGACACCCCCACACACACACTGCTCACCACCCTCAGGGAGGACTCTAAAGTGAACTTCCCTGTTCCATGCCTGTTTTTGCTTTATTGAGATGCTGTTGCTAACTCAGCAACGCCAGGAAAAATGAATGCACCAAAAAAATAATACAAAAAATGAAACCTCAGCCCCAAGCACAGTACATGTAGAGAAGTGAAGAAACTATTCATGAAAGGCTGGGAGAGAAAACTGGCATAAACATTGATATGGAGGGAAAGTAATTATGGCTAAAATCCTAAGCACAGTTACTAGGCAGTAATAGGTAGTAAGTTCCACTAGATATTACATTTACCTTTCCAGTAGTGAATCCGTTAGTCTAGATCCAGCAGAATACATGCCCATCTTTTGTCCTATATTTGGGAAATGTTGTACAAATGGGCCTTGTTGTACACATGGGGCAGTGTACATATTTACCACGCATGTATATGTGAATGTGAACCCTGGAAAATTCAGTGGCCAGTTTGTGCATTCCAAAGCTGTACATGCATGGTAAAAATATGGGTTGCCCTGTTCACAAAATATGGCAACCACACATACTGGGAGGAATGTGGGCAGTGTGCATTCCCATTACACAGGTTGGTGGGTTCCTGGTATGTAATCCATGCATTAAATTACTGTAATGTAAGAAAAGCCTGAATATCCCACATCTTTTCATCTGTCTGTTCACATTTCCACCTGTGCGTATGGATGCAAATGGTATCACAGGAAAACCAAAAAGAAGATATCTGGCTCTTCAGAGCACCATTTCATCAACAAGTGGGAGAAAATGCACAGAATGCCGGTTCCCTCTACAACTGTATATGAAAATAACACTTCTTGCCCTGGGAGACAACAGTGCCTTTGTGACATTCATAAGCATCGTCCCAGTCCCATACCCATCTTAAACTCATTTGTATTTTTAGCAATTGACGCTAAGGAGAGGGGCCAAGAGTGTCACGCTTAACAGGCTGGGAAGCAACATGGTCGAGAATCCATGTGGGATTACACAGACAGATCACAGTTAGTATGGTCATTTATGCATGGGTACTTGGACTCACATTCACAATCTGTCTGACTTGGTTGTTCCTTGGAGTTCTGCATGAGTTTTCAGTCCATTAGAGATGACCTCACTGCCAGCCCTCGCAATGTCCAGATCTTCCCATTCCTCTGTTAACCTGACTCTTCCCTCTCCCCTGAGCTCAGCCTGGCGGAAATCTGTGTTCAGAAGGCAAAACAGGGGAAACAGAAACTGGCTTTTTCTCACAGCCAGTTACAAAGCAGCATGTAAAGAGGCAGGGATTCAAATACTTCCTGCTTCCTGCTTTCTCGGAACTCTTTCTGAGCAAAAAAATAGAGGTTTTTTAAACCCGAGGCTTGGATTTCTCCCCCGCCTTTCTTTCAGATTGCTCCATTTTTAGTTTTTTGTTCTTAAAATGCTTTTTTATGCAGCAATTGGGTTTTGGAGTGGGGGATTAATTCTCTCACAGTGAGCATTGCAAAGTAAGCCAATTACAAAGCAGCATTTAAAGGGGCAGGACTTGATTTTAGCTTGGAGGCTTCTGGTGCAGAGATTCCCAAATGGAAAGTGTGGGTCCAGCAAGCAACAAACCTCAGGTAAAACTCCCATGCATAAATGACCTATAAGTACTATCTGGAAAGAAAACTGAATGGATGTTAAGGGCCTGGGGGAGCAAGGACACAGTTGCAGATGTTTGGAGAATTTCACTAATTGGCCTCAGAAATGGGCTATGGTTAAATAGGGCTGAGGGGAAGAGGGAATGAAAATACCCATGGCTTCATCAAAAGCTTTTGATAATCACGTAGCAGTTTAGAGCAATGTTCCCATGCAAACATAATGAAAGGGAGGAGGATGAAGAAGAGTTGGTTTTTATATGCTGACTTTCTCTACCACTTAAGGAAGAATCAAACTGGCTTACAATCACCTTCCCTTCCACTCCCCACAACAGACACCTCGTGAGGTAGGTGGGGTTAAGAGAGCTCTGAGAGGGCTGTGACTAGCCCAAGGTCACCCAGCTGGCTTCATGTGTAGGAGTGGGGAAACCAACCTGGTTCACCAGATTAGTGTCCGCCGGTCCAAACCACCGCTCTTAACCACTATACCACACTGAACCAGAGTATGCTATGATTATAAGGGGAACTAAGTGCAACAAAAATACCAAAAACAGACCTTGCCCTTTCCAGTACCCAAGGAAAACCCATAGGTAGTAGAAGCCATCCCTGTATTCCTTGATCAGTGCTATTACCAGCTGCTCGGCATGACCACTAAGAGCAATTTCCATACAGCCCAGCCAGCCCATTGGCCAAATAAGGCACTCAGCCTGTTGCTGGTTCATCACTGTTGGTACTTTTTGCTATTCACAGAGATATGTAGGAGGTAAAAACTTGAGGACTCACAAACCATATGTTCAATCATTCATATGATGTAGACTTTTAGTTTGTACTGTAGACTGTTTTCTTTGGTAGCAGGTATGGGGCTCCTTAGGATCATCCATCAAATACTTTAAAAATATTTTATAATATAATAACTGATACAGAAAAATATAGAAATTATTAAACATACAAAAATACAAACAAAAATACAAAGAATACAGTAAATAGAAAAACAAATAAATATAATAAACCATTCTGAGTTTGCTGCTATTCATATAATTAGGCATGCTAAATGTGCTCCTATACAGTTAATCTAGCTAACTTGCCCCAAAACATCTAACCACCATCTGTGCAGTGTAATAGATCCAAGTTACAACTTTACAGTCTACCTTTCTAAAGAGACAGTTCATTAAATAAATAATCCTCTGTATTTCTCCTGTCACTTCTATATTTAACTCTTTCCATCCCACTATGTTAGTAATTTCTGAATGTTTTCACTGTCACATACTTATTTGTAGCTATTAGGCATTATACAAAACATATAAACTTGATTTGTCTATAATTTCATCTCAAAAGATGTGCATCTCATAGGTCCATCTTTTCCTTCACCCATCAGATATATTTTGATGTGAATGCAGATCCACTGAATACAGTCATTTATGGTTAAAATTCTAATGTTGTTGAAAGAAAAATTCCTGTTCCTTTTAGTTGAGTTATGACATTTTAAAAGATCACAATTTTTCCTGCTCCAAAAGTGGAGAACTGTAGTGGAAATGTTGAATGCAAAGAGTAATAATGTTAATAACAAAAAACTGAATTGTTTTCAGTGGGAAAACTGAATCCTTAATTGAAAAATTGGTCATGAAGATGGTAGGAATGCCCATTATTACCTAGTAATTTCAGTCTGTATTTGGCAGTTAAATGGCTTAATATATCTGATGTTCTTTATAGATATTTCACCAATGAATAAATTTACTCATACTTTCTATTGCTTTTATATTAAATTTGCAATGCAATCTTGATATAAAAGGAAAGTACCCTAGGCTGGAAAAAAGCACAAGTGAATATGTATGTCTAGGTTCATCAGAGGAAAGATCATTTGCTGTACTGAGAAAGATAATAGATTCAATTGACATTCTCCTTCATATATGTATATATAATCGAGTACAAACTAAACTACCTCCTACCTCCACAAAGCCATAGGCTGAGTTGCTGTGATGTCATGGTATATGGTGTTCAAAGACAGGCTTTGGTGTGGAAAAGTGAAAAGGTAATTTTGGCAATGAAAAACCTTCCCATTGGTGCGGGCAGCAAATAGGAGGAAGTTGGCAGGAAGGCAAGTAGCCTGAGAGGGCCTTCCCTAGGACCACAATTTTGCCCCTGCTGGTGGGAAACCAGCTGGTTGTTGGATTTTGATGTAAAACACAGATTGAGGCAAAATGGATAAGCATTCTTTCCCCCTAAGACCACTGATAGAATCAAATTCACAGCTCCTGGAAGTCTCCCCCACTCGCCCGCCCAAACATTCCAGGATTGTTCACAGATCTCCTGGTATAAACGTAAGTTGTAAAAGGTGTAAGTGGAAAGACAACTAAAGGAAGAAGCAGACAGTGAGCAGATTATCAGGAATGGTGAGTGAACAATGAAAACTGAAGGTTGCAGAAAGGGGGAGACGGGATTGGAAACTTGGAATAAAGGAGCTCAAGTGAATGTCAGAACTGGAGGTAGAACCTTATATAAGGACCTAAGGATAGGATGAGCTATGCGCTGTTGGCAGAAAGAGAATGGGAAGGCAGATGTAGGCCACAGGATAATTTGCCTAAAAGGACATGAATTTTGAACAAAACAATCAACTGGTTGACTGCAGCTTTCAAAGTAAGATTAGAACTCACTGGCTACTTCTTATACTCTCTGGATTTCTATTCAGTTCAGTTTCTTTACTGACACCACAGAGCATTGCAAAACAGCATTAACTACAAGTATTTATAAAAATGTCATCAGGAATAACTCGATGTACATATATTTACAGAAATATCCATGCGGAGCTTGTGAAAGGACCTTCATAAAGAGGATTATAGGACAACATGGGCTAAATGTACATAGTTGTTCTTCTACTGGGATTGTAATTTACTTGCCATCCAGACATGCTATTGGCATTGTCTGGAAGCAAAATTGAGAGCAGTGTCTACGTTCTGTAAAAGTTCCTTTTATATATGATCTACCTTGAAAAAGCAGCATCTGTGAGAGAACTGTGTATGTTGAATGACTTTTACATCTGGTTGGGTATCTCTACTATTGTTAAGGTTACCAGGTCCCTCTTTGCTACTGGTGGGAGGTTTTGGGGGCAGAGTCTGAGGAGGGCGGGTAGGGTTGCCAGCTCCAGGTTAGGAAATACTGGGAGATTTTGGGGCGGAGCCTGAGAAGGGTGGGGTTTGGAGAGGGGAGGGACTTCAATGCCATAGAGTACAATTGCCAAAGTGGCCATTTTCTCCAGGTGAACTGATCTCTATTGGCTGGAGATCAGTTGTAATAGCAGGAGATCTCCAGCCACCACCTGGAGGTTGGCAACCCTAAGGGGGGGTTGGGGAGGGGAGGGACTTCAATGCCACAGAGTCCAATTGCCAAAGCAGCCATTTTTGTCCAGGTGAACTGATCTCTATCAGCTGGAGATCAGTTGTAATAGCAGGAGATCTCCAGCTACTACCTGGAGGTTGGCAGCTCTAACTATTGTCCCCATCTTGCATTAATTCTTTCATGATCCCTGGTATAAGATTCCACAATCATTCAGGAATACGCTGATAGTCTTCTTAAGCAAATAAAAGTATAACTTTATTCAAAATAAACAAAGAAAAGCCTACTATAGTCCTTCATAGCAGCTTGCCTAGCCAGTTTACCCAGGTTACAGGCAGATTGTATTCTTATATAACACTTTCAGATTTTCTAGGCTGGTGCTGTGTTTCTTAGGTTACTGATACTCAACTGCATTTTATAACCTTAACCAATACAATAGTAGCACTTTGGACCCCTTCATTGAATGGATCCAGTCCTTGCTCATAACAATACAGTTGCCATGCCATTGAAAAATGCCAGAAGAGCTTTAAGAAACTCTTTAGAGGGGTAATATTATCCATACTCCATAACTATGCCTTGTATATATTTGATCAATAATCTTGTCAACATAGATCTTAAATGTGGGGATCACTAGGTTTCCTCCCTGCTCCAAGCAAAATTCAGACCCACTTGTACTGACTGAGAGGTAACAAATGTAAGTGCTAATGTGTGCCCTTTTCTAGAAGGCATTTATTTAAATGGACTTCATATGGACCCCTTCTATTTGAAAGCCATATGTGGTCCATTTATGCTCCTTTGTCCTCTTGCCCATAACAATAATTTTGGTTTTGTTATAATTTACATTCAGCAACTCTTGCTGGCAAAAGACTGTGCATCTTTATAGTAGATATTTACGCCCCATGTGCTGAAGGAAGGTAAAGCAAGAAACGTAGACTATAAATAAAGAACTAACTTCTGGACCTAATACTCTGTAATAAAAGACCAAGCAGGGATGTTTTGCAGTTCCCGTGGTCTAAGTAAGTAATATTTTGCCTCAAAGCCATCCAGTATTCATGAGGGCAACTTTGGAGTGCTCTGTTTGAATGAGAAAAGTTTATAATGGTTGCCTTCTCCTTTTTATGGAACATTCTAGATATTAATATGAATAAGAGATTCACAATAGCTGAATATCCCTTGTTGGACCAATATGAATTGGCAGAGGAATAATTAGGGTTGCCAACTGCCAGGTAGTAGCAGGAGATCTCCTGCTAATTCAACTGATCTCCAGCCGATAGAGATCAGTTCAACTGGAGAAAAATGGCCACTTTGGCAATTGAACTCTATAGCACTGAAGTCCCTCCCCTCCCCAAACCACGCCCTCCTCAGGCTCCACCCCCAAAAATCTCCCGCCGGTGGCGAAGAGGGACCTGGCAAACCTAGGAATAATGCATGCACTGTCATGGCACACATTTAGCCTTGAGAGTTATGTACTAACAACTGTAGCCTGAAGTTGAGGTTACAGGGATTATTAAATATTAATATACCAAAGGCAATGCTGACAGGTTACAGCAACACACAAAGAAGAAAGCCATTGACTTGGCTGAACAAGACAGCTGTCACTCAACAGGAACTGCTTACAACTCAAACAGCACAATTAATCACATGAGGCAACAAAGCAAGGAGCCCATAATATTAATAAAATTGTTAATGACCAGAGCCAAGAAAACAGTGCTGTGCCACAAAGTCCACAAAACAATCCTTTCTCAAGTGTTAACTAATGTAGTAGAAGTCATGTCATCAGCCTTGTAAATTACAAGTTGTAGTACTGCATTAGCAACCACAATTATTACTGAATCAGGGTGGCTGGATCAAAAGAAGAAATCTACTATGGAAGTTGTGGGGCTGACAATGGGACCTAGTAGGACCAATGCCAGCCAGGGGAGTAACATTGCGAAGGCAGGGGAAGAGGATACTTATTAAACACCTCTCATCTGATAAGAGCTTAGATGTCAAAGCACAGAACTGTTATGTTGCTCATAATTATAAGCCACATTTAATCAATGCCTCTTATTGAGTACTATAGCATTTGGGGGAGGTTAACATGTTGAATTCACTGCTTTCTGAGCCGATTGATTACCATTTCAGAAACAACATTTAATGTGAATAGATTTTGCTTCCACTAAGGTAGAAGAAAAAGCCTACTAGATAATAAAAAGAACAGTAAATTTACATATGCTACTATATAGAATGTTTTGAACAGTAAAAGCACTTCACGTTCATTAGTCCAATGATCCTTACAACAACATTGAGAGATAAGATAATATTACATTTCCATATTGCAAATGAGGGGTGGGGGAGGGGCTGAGGCTCAGTGGTAGAGCATCTTCTTGGCATGCAGATGATCCCAGGCTCAATCCCTGGCATCTCCAGTTAAAGGAACTAGGCAAGTAGGTGATATGAAAGACCTCTGCCTAAGACCCTGGAGAGCCGCTGCTGGTCTGAATAGATAATACTGACTTTGATGGACCAAGGGTCTGATTCAGTACAAGGCAGCTTCATGTATTCATGTGACTTAAGGCTTCCTAGTGAGATCACGGATGAGATTTGAGTTGAAATTGGTATAATGCAACATAGGAGAACCTTGTGACGATATAAAAGCTTGGACCTTGGAGGCAGCATAGTCCACAATTTCCCTATATATACACGTTCAGTTCCTCATGCCAAAAGAAGGCTTGGTTCAGTGAGTTCTTGACTTGCAGGGCTAGTTAGGGTTGCCAGATAGCTTGGATTGGCAGGTAATTGCCGTCCAATCCATCGGCTGGCTGAGGAGTGGGGATCAACATATGCACTCAAACCCCTGAAACACTAGCATTTGGGGGGGTTGAGTGGTAAAGCAGCCTGTTGCGATGCGGCACTTCCAGGTGTAAACTGGAAGTGACATAATTGTGTTAGTGTGGCCATGCACACGCCATCCTTGCCCCAGCTCTGCCTCAAAAACCTCCCACTGGAGGAGAGGGAGAACCTGGCAACCCTAGGCTCAGTGAATGAGTGCATTCTGCCCCTCAGCAAGCACCCAAGGAGGACACCTCTTTACGAGCTGTGATAATTTAGTAGAACTTAAAAGTATGAATTATTTACCAAAACCAGGCCACCACAGATACGTTTGCATTGGTAGAACAGGGTCAGAATAGGATTCTGCCACCCTCCCATTCTTCAGCCAGTACTCCTAAAATGCGTAACTTAAAGCCTTAGACCTTGAGATGGAAAGAAATTGGTGGATTATATATGGGGCACACATGAGGGCCTGCTGTTGCCAGTAACATCCAGGGCACATGGTACACACTTGACTGAGGGAGAAGGTGGGTAGAAGGGCCACTTTAGTCCTAAGCCAATCCAATAAAGAATTTTTTCTCCAGGCCAGTCCGGGAGTTTGGGAACTGAGGTTTTTTCCTCCTCAGGTTCGTCCAGGAGGGAAGTAACCACAGAATTTACAACTTAGATTTTGAAACTTGTTTTAAGATAATAATAGGTTGTTTTTGCTAAAACCTCCAGGTGGTGGCTGGAGATCTTCTGGGATTACAACTGATCTCCAGTTGATACAGATCAGTCATCTGGAGAAAATGGCCACTTTGGAAGGTGGACTTTATGGCATTATAACCCATTGAGTCCCTCCTCTCCCCAAACCCCACCCACCAGAGGCTCCACCCTGAAAATCCTCAGGTATTTCCCAACTCAGAGCTGTCAACCCTAGTGGTCTCCCATTGAATTACTAACTAGAGCCAACCCTGCTTAACATCTGAGATCTGCCGTGCTGCTGAGATCAGGCTAGCTTGGGCCATCCTGGTTAGGGCAAAGTTATATTGGGGGCCTCATTTTGCACACTGTTTGTTTGTTTAAATTGTTAATTTAAATTATATCTAGGTGTTCTTGTAAGCTGCTTTTGATCCCCTCTAGGTAGAAAAGCTGGGTAATGAATCATTGGAATAAATAATAAATAAGGACATGCGGTATCTTCTATCCACTCTGTATCTGACTGTGTGACATTATGGAAACAGCAAGAATGATAGTACATCCTGTGGTCTTTTTAGACAAGTTCCATATTATAAAAATGGAGATCAAACCAAAAATCAAGCAAAACAACACACTCTTTCTGGAACATGTTTATATTTAGCACAGAGTCCAGTTTTCTGAAATGTCATGGGAGGGTTTTTTCTGTTTTTGTTTTTTTGCATTACTTAACTCTGAGGTGACCTTATCCATAATAATACTGGTTAATAAAAGACAAATGAGCATAAAGCCAAATGTTGCTGTCTAAGTGATTCGATGCATGTATTTTCTACCCTTGGAGGCATTACTGATCAGATAACAGAACTTAAATATAACTATATTGTCAAAAAGAAAAGATAGAAGAGGAAACAAGGCTAGCAGAATGGCCAAATGGTTTGGATAAGAATTCAGATCTAGAAAGAGTAAGTTTGCAAACAAATCTTCTGGTGACTGAAATTAACTTCAACTGGAAGTCTAGACTCAGTGATGGGAGCTGAGAATGAGAGGGTATACCTGAAGATAAAGAAACATCAGGAATAGAGAAGGTTTTCAAGACAGCGTCAGATCTATCATTTCCGACCCCATAAAATGTTTCATTGTGTGATCTATTTTTTTAATTGGAAGGCAGCAGTTAGAAATTAAACAGTATCATGCTTTCTCTAATTTACCAGGATAGCAACCATTTCTGTTTTGCAGTTCCCCTCAAGCAACTGAGGATAATTTTTTTTCTGAATAAGTATTTCTGAATGGGTATTTTTTTCAACCTATGAACAACCGGTGAATGTTGTGGCATTTCAAAATTAAAGAAAGCTGATCCAGATAAGTACTTAGAGTGATGCCTGTGACGGACAGGAGGCTGTCTTGCCCTTGAAAGGAAAAAACAGCCACTCAGAGGAGCCCATAGGAGTGCTGTTCCAACATCCAATCTCCTTTCAGGAGGGGGTTGGAAAGTTGGGGGGAAACACAGGAGAAGGAGTTCTATCTCTGAGACATCATAGAGAGTACCCTGTTTATAAGGCCTGTCTCGGGATGAGCAGACCTAGCACCATTTAGTCTGACTCTTGGGAAAGGGCAGGCTGGTGTGGGTGGAATCTTGAGTGTGTATGAGAAGATCCAACCTAGTGGCTAATCAGTAATAGCCGGTTTGTGTCTGAAACCATTAAAAAAGATTCTATCTACCCTCTAAAGCCACGGCTGATTTAAATTTATGTGCCTCAGCCAGGTTTCTCCTTTGTCTGCCCGGAGACCTGTGCTGCTGTTCCATTCCTTGAGTCTATCCTGTAAATAAATACATCTTCTTTGTTGTTTCTGTTCAAAACCCGCCTCAGTGATCTCCATAAGCTACTTGCGCACTACATATACTTACCTCACAGCAGTGAACCCAAAGCCTATACACTCGCTACCTTTAGAACAACTGGTAACTGAGGGGGAAGGTTTCTACTATGTTAAGACAACCCTAGATGCCAGAGAATCTTGGAAGGCTGTGTGTGTACCCTCGGGGGGGGGGGGGGCGGGGATAGGCTTGACACATAAAGGTTTTAGCTTAGCCAATTGACATGAAATGCATAATGCTGCTGTAGGTCAAGCCTATGTAGCTTTGGCCCCCGCAACCAAATATCATCAACTAGCCATTTACAGAGGATCTCACAGAACCTCCTGTCTGTCTGGTGCTGCCCTAATTTTTTCCTCTTCTGAGGTTAGCAGCTGATGAAAGTCAGGGAAAGAATCATACCTGGAAAATAGCACAGGAACAGATTTTAAATCCTCCTTGTCCCAGAACTATAGTCTTAATCCAATCAGCCCTTCCTCCCCATGGTTTCTATAACTGTGAAAGCAGTATAATGTAGTACATTTTAATCCTCTTTATCATTGAAGAGTGGACAATGTTGTTCTCCCTCTGCCTTTTGATTCTCACAACAACCACAACAGCATGGTGTAGTGATTAAGAGGGGTGGTTTGGAGTGGTGGACTCTATAACTGCGTAACCCGCTTTAGTTTCAGCGGGAAAGGCGAACTATAAATAATCTTATATGTGTGTGTGTGTGCGTGCATGTGTGGAAAAAGCAAGAAGAAGAGTAGTTGGTTTTTATACCCTGCATTTTCTCTACCTTTTAGGAGTCTCAAAGTGACTTACAATCACTGCCCCTTTCCCTCCTCACAACAGACACCTTGTGAGGTAGATGGGGCTGAGAGAGTTTGGAGAGAACTATGACTACCCCAAGGCCACCAAGCAGGCTTCATGTGTAGGAATGGGAATACCAACCCAGTTCTCCAGATTAGAGTCCACCGCTCTTAACCACTACAGCATAGGATATCTATTCCTATCCTTGGCTAAACCATATATGAGCAGTTGACCACCTTTCTCCCCCTCTAACTCTTTCCCTTCTCCCTTGGGCAAATGGTCCACAGCCTCTCATTGGCTGGAATCTCAGGGAATTTGCGTACCCACACTGGGATCAAGAATTGGCCATCTAAGAATGGACAGTGTGTGTGTACAGTCCCCCCAGATGCCCTTTCAGCTGCAGTTCTAAGAATTCTCTCTGCTTTCCTTCCCTTTTGCTCCACTTCCCCACCCCCAGCCCCCAGAAAGGGCAACTCCTTCTTAGGACAGAGTCAGCAGGAGTCTCCCAACAGAAATACCATTGCAGGATCCTGAAACTCCTGTTCTGAATAACATGGCCCTCTATTTGCATCTGACCAATTGCAAAATAATAATGACACTGAATAGCTAAGGGCAGTCCTTTTCCTTTCTTTGCACTACATGACAATTTGGAGAATATGTTCACAGGAACATCACATGGATATTTTCCTTCTCTTCACATCTGTTCATGGAAACTACTACTTTTAACTCAGGCACAAACCAAAACAGAGTGCAGTCATGTGAAAAATAACTGACATTATACCACACTATATTCAATAAACAGGTAACAGCTGTTATTTTTGTGTCACTCGCCCAAGTCATAACTAAATTATGGCATAAGTAAAAGTGACAGAAGTTTCCGTTTTGTACCCACTTGGCTCCTTTGTGTGAAAAAGTAAGTTTATTTTTCAAGTAACTTTCAGCAACTATTTAGAGGGCTTTTCTGACTCATCATTCCCCATGTGGATGGGCTGCCAGACAGGAGAGCCAGCCATCACAAAGAAGGTTCAAGAGTACCTCCCATAATAGCCTAATGAATGTCAACCTATCTCCTTCTTACCTTTTCAGGTTCTGTCAAGCTCCTGGTCTTGGGGAGATTTTTGAAGGTATATTATATATGGATGATCAACTACTCCCCGGAAGAAGGGCCTTGCTGGGTCAATGGCTTGAATCCAGCAGTGTGCAAGAAGAAGCATAAATAGACTTCAAGCAGTTCCACTTGTGCAAGATCTTGCACAACACCTGTTGTCCTTCTCTTTATATATTTTAGTGCCTAGAAATTGGTTGCATGATACCTTGAGCAAATGGAAGAGCGAGTGGCGATACAGTAAGTTTCACATAGCATCACCGGCCCCTGCAGTCTTTTTCTTGTCTTTCTGCTTTCATGAGAGCCCTAACACAAGCAGAAATGTTGTGATGGATCCAACCTGAGCATGGTGGCATCCTCCTTGGTGACAACATCATAGTGACAATGTCATGGAGTGCAACTTACCTGGTGGTGGAATAAGATTGGAGGAGGACCAAGAAGGGCACACATCGTTCCTCCACTTCTGGGTTGCAAAAGGAATAGCCTCTTGGAATAGGTTCCAGTGCTGCTGTACTCTTACTCTCAAATATATGGAGTTTGTTTTTCACTGTGAAAATCCTGCCAAAGACCAAAGTCAGCTGGTGGATGATAGAGCTAAAGATTCTTTTTTACATAATATGATAATTGTTGTTTGCTTGTTTTTCATAGAATCATAGAGTTGGAAGGGGCCATACAGGCAAGATAGTACAACCCCCTGCTTAATGCAGGATCAGCCTAGAACATCCCTGACAAGTGCTTGTCCAGCCTCTGCTTAAAGACTGCCAGTGGAGGGAGCTCACCACCTCCCTAGGTAGCTGATTCCACTGTCAAACTCTTACTGAAAAATGTTTCCTAATATCCAGCCAGTACCTCTCCAACAGCAATTTAAACCCATTATTGCAAGTCCTATCCTCTGCTGCCAACAGGAACAGCTCCCTGCCCTCCTCTAAGTGACAGCCCATCAAATACTTAAAGAGAGCAATCATGTCCCCCCTCAACCTTCTCTTCTCCAGACTAAACATTCCCAACTCCCTCAGCCTTTCCTCATAGGCCTTGGTCTTTTGCATTCCTTTCAGTGATTTCTGTGTCTCTGTTCTCGCAACAGGCAATTTAGCAAGGACTTAGAAGTAGGAGGTCTGTGGCTGCAATACCCTGGAAACCCACTGGGTTGTTAGAACCTGTCAGGTTACAAGAGAATGACATTGTTACATAATAAAGCCACGGTCTCATGTGTTGTGTGAACGAAGTCAAAGTGTTGGCTCCAGGAAAACCAGTATCAACTGCACATAAAATTCATTCTTAACTGTATTGTGTTTCTGACAGCTCATTTATTTCACTTACCACAACAATTTAGAAGTACTCAAAATGACATAAAGGGTTTCCTGGCCAGGCTGAAGCTTCTGGTTAATGTCCCTACAGCATGGATCTCATCCAGAGCCTTTTATTCTTTCCATTTTGACACTAGCTGAGAAAATCTATATGATTATCCTGAATGATGGATATAATTGGAACCCACAAGTCTCTTTACAAGAAATTAATCATATGGATTCTCCAAAGATGAAGTACATATTTCTTTTGCCTGTTTCTGTCATTGTGTTTGACAGAATTCTTTTCTATACCTTTCATATGAAGTTTATATAATGTCTTACTTAGCATGCCTTAGCATCAGTGATATTTCTGAGTATATTTCTGATTTTGTTTTGAACCTAAAACAGACACAACTTTCTTTTGTTTGATCCTTTGACTGAATTTGTTGTATCTCTGTATGTGTGACACACACAGGCACACGCACAGAGAAAGAGAGAGAGAGAGAGAGAGAGATTTGAGTTATAAATTCTTAAAAGTGCCTATGTAGTCTGTCTTCCCCAAGGATATGCTGCTTATTAGCTATGAGTTCTGAATACCAATTAACATGCAAATAAATAATTCTTAAATGTGTCTTAAGAATCCAAAAAGAGTGACCTTGTTATTTCTGTTGGTGTTAATCTGCGGTCATTTTAGGAATAATTTACAAATTTTTATTAACCAGTTTAAGGTTTAATTCTTTGTCCTTGGGACTTTGAATTCATTTGTAGCAATTGTATCAACTTCTTTATTTGGTTCCAGAAGCATTGGCTTTCCATGGGACTTCGTTAACATTATTTTAATTCCTTTACAGAAGAATTCAGTGCCAAGAATTTTCACTGAATAGAACAGGCACTGCTGCTTTGGGGCGGGGGGGGGGGACAGAAAGTTTAAGAAGGTTCATTTGCTCTATGGATACACCCTATCCAACTATTAGCACTTTTGACACCAGTGATTTCAATAAGCAGGAGTTAAGCATCTGGGTATTTCAATCCAAAAAGTCTTAGTTGGAATGAATTACCGGTAATGCAAATGTCAAACAGTGCCATCCAAAGCAGACCTATATTGTTTTAAGTCCATCGGACTTAGAAGGCTGTAACTTTGCTTAGACACTGTTAATTTTAGTGGAACCACCCAAGGGTACGCTGTTTTGTCAATTTTTCCTTATAATTTTCTTACTTCATGGCTGGCAGTCATGAAGACTATTGCAGCAGAAACCTGCACACAGTTTTGGTTTCCTCAGGACTTGTACCACTTGTGTGTCAATCTACTCTTTTCCCATTGGTGTTGGACTGATTTATGTGCAAAAACAAAACAAAAAAAAATCCACCTCCCTTTAGGCTTTGTTGGCATGGTGTACTCCCTGCCTTTGGGAGTATTTGCTCACCTGCCACCTGCCAACACAGACCAATCTCAAAGGGATGGTAGAAGCACAGGGAACACGACAATCATTAATTTATTTAACACAGAGGCTTTGGGGATGAAAGTTAGGGGAGCCGGGGGAATCAGCAAATGCGTCTAAAATAATACATTTAATGCCAGTTTCTTTGTAAGAACGGTTATGCAATCTGTAATTACAATTTTTGGCATCACCTGTAATCTATATGTCATCAAAATAAAATAGGTTTGTAACACTTATTTGGGCTTCCGTTTTTACTACCATAGATACATATAGTGAAAAATAAATACAACTGTTAAATCAGCATAATTGAAGGATGGGTTTCCCCCAAGTTAGGGCTACCTCAGCTGAACTAGGACATGTTTGGAATGGAAACATTTGTATTAAATGCCATGAAAAAATCCTAAGAGAGAAATCTTAGAGAAACCAGGGCAACTATACAAATGAATAAGAACTCTAGAATTTAAACTTGAAGCCTCAGAGTCTATGGCTCAGGCATTGCCCAGTGAGCCCAGCCTAATATTTATACTGTAGCCTTCTGTTATACCTCTGGTAGATGCAGAAAAGTATAGGTGTGTATATCATTAGCCCCTGTGTTTGCACAATAAAGTATGAAGCCACTAGATGATACAGACCTTGAAGACAAGACTCACTGGAAAAGACGATAATGCTAGGAAAAGTTGAAGGCAGTAGGAAAAGAGGGATACCCAACATGAGATGGATTGCCTCAATAAAGGCCACCAAGGCCCTCAGTTTGCAAGATCTGGGCAAGGTTGTTAATGATAAGGTATTTGGAGGTCATTAATTCATAAGGTGACCATAAGCCAGAAGCCACTTGACAAGCATATAACACACACAGAATAAAGACTGGTTGTCTGCCTGCAAATTAGTACCTTCTGCTTCCTGTGCATGTCACTAACCGGCCATAGGAATAGTGGCTTGGATCTCAAGCTATGATATGAACTTTAAGTTTAATAACTTGGAGCTGTACAACACAACTGCCTGGCTCTGGCAGTCACGTATCATCACCACCTATTAGGAGACCTTCACATCTTACCTGGCACAGCCAACCCTCAGAATAAAGAGCAGCTCAATATCAAGTAAAAGGGACACAGAAGCCTGTGGAGATGTGAGCTAGAAGCCAACAGCTGTGTCACAGAAATTGGTCTGGTCTACAAGGGACAGCACCATTGCTCTGTTACCTATCCCTGACTCTATTTTGTTCTGATATTTTCCCCTTTTTGAATCCCTAATTAACATAATGTGAGCTACCACAGTTCTTCAGTTTTGGGATTGAACTCCAGCCCCCAATTTCTGTTGGAGTTAAATCTCTGAGACATGGTGATGGTGGATGCAGTTGGTCTTCAGCGTACATGTGTATGTGAACACAAATGATGCACAACCTGCAACTGCACCAACTTGTATATTTTCAATTGTTGAGAGATACGGGATTATAGATTTTAACCAAAAGCAAAATTGTCCTGTTTACTTTTAAATTAGAACAAGGCAGGCAATGGCGAAGGAAGGGTATATGCCAGGTAGAATGGAACATTCACTGTGTGAGACAATGGTTGTGTTGGGCTTACTTAGTGATCTTTGGTAGAAGAATAGGGCTATTAATACAAATGTAACTATTTTTTTCCTGTGAAATATCAGGAGGTATGGGGTCATCAGCACGGTGAGACCACATCACCAGAGCGATGAGACTAGCAATGGTGGTAATGTGACACTGTATCCACCAGGGCAACACAAGTAGCAGTGGTGTGGCATAGGGTTGCTAGTTACCACCTTGCAACCGGCGGGGAAGCGGTGTGTGGGTCTTACCAGCCACAAAATGAAGACCAGGCCTCATCACCGTCAGTGCATTGACGTCACTTCCAAAAGATTATATCGCCGACGACGTGGGAGACGCTCTGGTATTTGGGCAAAAAACTCTATGGTAGAAGCTGTTTTCACCATAGAGTTTTGTCCAATTACCACAGCGTCTCCCACATCATCAGCAACGTGATGAAGTCACTTTCGGAAGTGACCTCAATGTGTCAACGGCGACGAGGCCTAGCCTCAGTTTACAGCTGGTAAGACCCCTGCTGGCCAGCTGAATAGTGCTTGGGGAGGGGGCCCAAAGCAGGGGATCCCCCACCCCCAGTGGTGGTCTCGCAACCCTAGTGTGGTAACATGTAGAGCAACAAGTGAAGAGGAACATCAGAGGGAAGCAACTCTGAGGAACTGGGACTTGGAAGGCACACACCTGAAAGGAGGAGTTCCCCAGGGTTCTGCCAAGACCTGTTGACCTGAGGCCTGGAGAAAAAAATTAAATTAACCTAACCAGACATTACAAACTGCACAAGTTTACCACAGGGACCTGCAACTATACTGTCACTGTTAGTTCCTGGTGGCAACTCATGAGTAAATGTGCATCAGCACCTACTTCAAATCAGGACCACTGTGCAGAAGACAGGAAATTTTGCCTTCTCCTCATGCTGTTGTTTGGAAGCTGTAACCGTCCAGGGTCTGTAAGGGAAGTGATATTTGCTTTGTTGGGAGCTAGCGCCTTTGCTTGCACATGCTGACTCTCCACAGAGCAAATCACTTCCACATCCCCCGGGCTGTTTCAGTTGCCAAAAACAGTACAGGGGAGAAGGCAAATGTCAAGAGACTTCTTCCATAGTCTCTTGTTCAACACTGAAACAGTGGTTCAGGCTGAGGCCTAAGAACATGGAAGATTTCTGTCCCTGAGAACCATGGTCCAGCTGACTGTTGCTCAGAGGGAGAGATAAGGAGGATGGGAGGTATTCACAGGTGCTGGGTGCATCGTCTGTCTTAATGGTTTTAAGGCTGCCTAAGTTGGCCCACACATTCAATCTTGTTAACACAAAATTTGAGGATGCTTGTAAATGAGATCTAACACAGCTGCAGAGCGTTAGAGACTAATTGACAATCCTACCTGATAGGTTGCATCACCTGGTCAGTAACACCAAATGTTAGCTGGGTTACATCATTGGGCCTATATTTGATTGGCTAGCCTAGATCATTAGGGTTGCCAGGTCCCCCCTCCCGATCAGCAGGAGGTTTTAGGGGGCAGGGCTGGGGCGGTTGCATGTGTGCGCTCACAATGATGTCACTTCTGGTTTCACTTCCGGAAGCACCACATTGCCGCAGCCAATTTAATACTCAGACCCCCAAATTTTGGGGGTTAGTAGTTGACAATTGCAAATGCAATTGCTGGTGATCCTTATGTGATCGCTACTCTATATAGTAGTGCCTTAGCACTTAAGACAAGTTTTTGTCCTCATTAGCATCCTGTCATACTTTTAGCAGAGCTTTTGTGGGCTATACTACCACTAATTGGCTATGCTTATCTTATGTCTTTTAGTGGTGACAGCTTTAAAAAAACATTCTTTTTATTTTATGATCATTTTACCAAGCTTGACTTGATGAGGTTTTTAAGAGAAAAGTTAGGGATTGCCCATTGGCAGATGGCACTGGTTTTTTTTTAAATTGTAACTGTACTATAGTAAGGAATCTTTGTTCCTTACTCATGGTAGCCTACCCTGAGGGCCCATTATATGGTTGGAAGGTTAAGCTATGAATGATGCAAATAAATACATGAATACATGTTCAATACATATGCTGCAAGACATCTGTTACTGAAATTGATTTCAGTCCACTCAGCAATCTTAATATTCTTTCATACCATAGAAAAACCCTCAGCCTCAAATTGGAAATGATGGGTGAGTTTCTTGTTTTGCTGAGGAAAGTGATTTAAGAAATGAAACTATGTCCTGACACAGCATTTCTGGGACCACATTCATTATGATGAAATCTTTCTAATATACAAGGGTCAATTGTTCCAATAGCCTACCTCGGAGCTATGTTCTAGCATTAATGTTTAAAAATGCTGTCAACTTTGTTCTTTGGGGTTGGGCTCAGATGCCAAAGCTCTAATCCTTAGAAGAGCCTGCTGGACACCCTAAATTTCCACTGGTGATGGTGGGTGGAAGAGGCTTATTTCATCACAGGGTGCCTTGAGGGGTCCCAAGTGCCTCTGCTAGGGTTGCCAGGTCCCTCTTCACCACCGGCAGGAGGTTTTTGGGGCAGAGCCTAAGGAGGGTGGAGGGGAGGGGCTTCAATGCCATAGAATCCAATTGCCAAAGCAGCCATTTTCTGCAGGTGAACTGAACTCTATTGGCTGGAGATCGGCTGTAATAGCAGGAGATCTCCACCTAGGACCTCGAGGTTGGCAACCCTAGCCTCTGGCAGTGTTCACTTCAGTCAGGGATGCCAACTCAGTTCAGCCAGACTTCCCACTCAGACAGCGGAATGGCTAATGCCTTTCCATTCTCCCTGCTTCACCTCTATGGGCTACAATCAGGCTCACTGTGGAAAGAGCATTAGCTGCTGTCTACTCAAGAGCCTCCATTCTCACTAGCTCCCCTTAGTTTTCCTATCCTCCTGACAGATGAAAGTCCTCCTTTTGTCATTCCTGGTATTAGTTTGTCACTTCTGGTCTATGTGTGGACACTTCTTGATGGTGTGATCATGGTTGAATGATAGTGTGGCTGTTTAGAACCTGGTGACCCCATCCAGCCAGGAAAATAAAGCTGAAAATTGTCTTTTCTATGGGAATTATTCACTTGCACATGATTTAGTAGAACACAGGTTGTCTGCACTGTGGGACTAGAATAGAATGGGATTTGAGGTTAAAATAGAGTTTTAAAGGTATGGCATCCTTTAAAATCACAAACAGCAAGTGATTCTGTAGCTGCAATCCTGTCCATACTTCTGTGTTTTTGTAGGAGAACATCCCATTGTACTACTGAAATGCACTCCACATAGGTCTCCCCTCCAAGTCAACTCGGAGACTCTAGCTGGTGCAGAATCCTGCTCCTCGGTTATTATCAGGAGCTAGGTAGAGCATGCATATTGCTCCCATTTTGCAGTCACTCCATTGACTGCCCATCAATTACCATGCTCAACTTAAGGTATTGGACATCACATACAAAGCCCTTCATAGCCTGTGTCCATCATATCTGTGGCACCGCCACTCCCCAAAGCTCTATCATAACAGCTTCACTCATCTGAGCAGGGCTTTCTGCAGGTGCCACCCTACAAATGGGCAAAATCAACAATTGCCATTACACGTGCATTCTCTGTTGTAGCTCCCACCTTACGGAATGGCCTGCCTGGTGAGGTTAGGAAGGCTCCCACCCTCCTGGCTTTCCACAAACTTTGCAAAATGGAATTATTCAGGAATGTTCCAGAAATATGCTTTGGGAAAGGGACAGGGACTGTGGACTATACTACTACAGTACGTACTGTCTGTTGCTATAAGTATGATCCTACTATGTAATTTCTGCATCATTTAACATGTCATGATAATACTTATGCTTTGTTTCTGCTTGGTTTCAGCTCTGTTTTCAGATTTCTGATCATTTTCAGGTTTCTTCAATCCAAACCCTATTGCATTGTTTACTGGATGTCACTTTCCTGTTATTTGTTTTGTTCTATGTGATGAATCTCAGTGACAAAGTGAGAAAATAAGTATAGTTTGCCAGATCAGACCAGGGATTCATCTAGTCCGGCACCCTTTTCCACACAGCACACTGTTTCATACACTAAATAAGTCAGTATCATTTGTGAACTTTGCTACTACAAAATATTGTCGAAGGCTTTCACGGTCAGAGTTCATCGGTTCTTGTAGGCTATCCAGGCTGGGTGACCGTGGTCTTGGTATTTTCTTTCCTGACGTTTCGCCCGCAGCTGTGGCAGGCATCTTCAGAGGAGTAACACTGAGGACAGTGTCCTCAGTGTTCAGAGGAGTAACACTGAGGACAGTGAGGACAGTGTTACTCCTCTGAAGATGCCTGCCACAGCTGCGGGCGAAACGTCAGGAAAGAAAATACCAAGACCACGGTTACACAGCCCAGATAGCCTACAAGAACCGATTTGCTACTACACTCTCTGTGTGTTTGTGTGTGTGTTAAGTGCCGTCAAGTCGCTTCTGGCTCATGGAGACCCTATGAATCAATGTCCTCCAAAATATCCTATCGTTAACAGCCTTGCTCAGGTCTTCCAAACTGAGGGCCGTGGCTTCCTTTATAGAGTCAATCCATCTCGTGTTGGGTCTTCCTCTTTTCCTGCTGCCTTCAACTTTTCCTAGTATTATTAGCTTTTCAAGTGACTCTTGTCTTCTCATAATTTGACCCAAGTATGAAAGCATCAGTTTAGTAATTTTCGCCCTTACCCACATGCTTGTTAAGGTAGGGGCTCACTGAATTGGAAGTTCTTCCATCAAAAAAGATCCCTCTACATGGAAAAGTACATTTCAGGGGGAAAGGATGAAGTTTAGCAATGTCCTTGACAGCCAGTTTGCTATAGGCATTTTTTGTTTGGAGGAGAATTCAGCCCTGTGAACCTCCACCTGCAGTTTGCAGGAGTAAAGCTCACACACAGGTTTCCTGATTCAGTGAATTTAAGCCCTAATCCCTAGAGTGTTTCTTCAGAAATAAAGAGTTAGCCTCATTACAGAGTCATCACTATAATTTTTCTTTGAAATATCAAGCAGTTGGGAAAGCATAAAAGACTAATGCTAATGAGCTCGGTTTTGATGATAGTGCTGAAGATAGCACTGGTACCTTGCTGATGAAGCAAAAATTCTTACAATCCCTTCAGTACGAACTAGTTAATTAGGCATCTCACTTTCCTCCAGGCTATTCCCCAGCAAACAATTTGCTGTCTTCACTACTGACAGCTGATATGTCTACTTTCTTTTGCAGAGTTCACAAACTTTCTGTTCACTGTAATTAATAGGGCTTGCAAAAAAACAAACCCTATCACACAATACATTCAAATGTAATTATAGTGAAGAATGTCACAAGTTTGTAGACCTTTTATCTCATTCTCATTCAAAACTCTCCACTGTTTTATCTTATATAATAAATATTAGCACTTTTCAGCTGTTACAATAATGTGTACTGGGCGCTCAGCATAATGGGAGCACGTGCTCTCTCGAGAACCACTGAGGTGAAGTGGTTAAGAGCGGCTGACTCTAATCTGAAGAACCGGGTTTGTTTCCCCGCTCCTACACATGAAGCCTGCTGGGTGACCTTGGGCTAGTCACAGTTCTTTCCTAACTCTCTCAGGCCCACCTACTTCACAAGGGGAGGGGAAGGGAAGGCGACTGTAAGCACTTTGAGTCTCCTTAAAGGTAGAGAAAAAAACAGGGAATAAAAACCAACTCTTCTTCTTCCTCTTCTGTGATCTTCCTGATATATGTGGTCTCCGTGTTGTACAAATGGGGCAGTGTACATATTTACCATGCATGTACATGTGAATGTGAACCCTGGAAAATTCAGTAGTCAGTTTGTGCATTCCAAGGCTGTACATGCATGGGGTCCCAAAGGGGCCGACCCCCTCCTCCATAGAGAAACACTGTAAAGAGTTCGCGGATTCCAATTGTTTAAGGTTTCTTCTATAATAGATAATGCTTCTCTCTAAGGAATATTGGTATAGAGTGACATAACTTCTAGTGAAAACAAAAGGATTTCCCTGTTTATATTACATTTACTCTCCAGTTTGTTAATAAAATCAGTAGTGTGTCATATATGATTGTATGACGGATGCTCTAGTTTATATAAAGGTTGGAAATATTTGGCGCAAGAGAGCATTTTTTTTGAAGTAAAACTTAAAATGGTTTTATTTGTTTCCTTGAGGGGAATGTAAAGGTCAGCTTAATCAAGTGTCATAATATAAATTTGGCTTGTAACAGAATAACAGGAACAAGGAACTTATGGTTATTTACAAGAGATATTTTGTAATTCAAGGTGTATCTATGGTGGTTCACTGAAAAGAGTTGATACTTTTATTAAGTCTGGAGATTGATTTCTCTTGGCAGTCGCTGCTTCACTTCATAAACATAAACTTAGTTCTTAGTTCTGAGAAGTTAGGAACACATACACAGTTCCCCAGTTTTCTTCTTTAAACAAGCCTGGGATCACTCTTTTCACTAGAGCTATTTCCCATTAAACACTTAAAGATCACCCTATCAACACTAGAGCTATTTCCCATTATAACTGGTTATGGATCCTTTCTGATCCTAAACTAAAATGTGTTCCTCTCACTCAAGAGGGGAATCCTCTACAGGAAGCTTGCAGCTCACTCCGTTGTCTCCAACGCTATCCATTAACAGCTTTCCTTCAATTGTCTGTTTGCAACTGTCAGTTTTCTAATTGCCATCCTTAGAATTCCGTTCAAACACCCTGCCAATTAAGGGGTTCTTTAACCAGGACAACTCCTCAGAATGCAGCTGTCCATCACAGATAGCATTAAGGATACAAACAGTCTGAGGAAAAATGCCAATATATTTGGATAGAGGGTCCTGGATACAGTTGTAACCAGAGAGAATAGGTATACCTGGAGGGGGATAAATATTTTATGTATTTTATGTATTTTGGGGGGTTAGCATTACCAAGGAAATCACTTTCCTTAGGTTAATGTATCCCATAATAAGACTTTCCTCCAATATCATTCTAATGTTATATTAAATTGATGGACCTGGATTGTTTTCACATGAGGTATAATATAGGTCATTTATCCAGGGGTACTTGGACTCACATTCACCCTCTGTATGACTCAGTTGTTCCTTGGAGTTCTGCATGAGTTTTCTGTCCATTAGAAATGACCTTGCTGCCAGTCCTTGTAATGTCCAGGTCTTCCCATTCCTCTGTTAACCCGACTCTTCCCTCTCCCCTGAGCTCAACCCGGCTGAAATCTCTGTGCAAAAGGCAAAGCATGAGCCAGAGAATCATGGCTTCTTTCACAGCCAATCACAAAGCAGCATGTAAAGAGGAGGGATTCAAATACTTGCTTCTTCCTGCTTCCTCAGAGCTCTCTCTGAGCAAAAGAAAGGCTTTTAAAAATAGAGGTTTGGAAACCCCCCCCCCTTTCTTTCAAATTTCTCCTTTTTTTGGTTTTTTGTTCTTAAAATGCTTTTTTATGCGGCAATTGGGTTTGGGGAGATTTTCTTTCACAGTGAGCACTGTGAAGTAAGCCAATTACAAAGCAGCATTTAAAGGGGTGGGACTTGATTTGAGCTTGGAGACTGCTGGTGCAGAGATTCCCAACTGGAGCGTGTGGGTCCAGCAAGCAACAGACCTCAGGTAAAACTCCCATGCATAAATGACCATAGTGGGTTATTAAATTGCATTGTAACTTCCAATTTGTAATCTGACCTATTGTGAATGACAACTGTGCCACCCTTGTCTGTTTCTTTGATTATAATGTTTGGGTCTCTAGATAGTTTATTTAGTGCCAACTTCTCTTGGTTATTCAAATTTACCCATCTAGATTTTAAGTTACATTCTGATTTTTCTAAATAACTCATTACTCTTTCCTCACACACTTGTATAGCAGGTGGAATGGGCTTAGGAGGTATAAAGTGTGATATGATACAAAAAGGAGTACTCTTTGTGTTACCTTGTACACTGTCCTTGAAAAAAAGATCTTAATCTCAAGGTTTTAATGCATTTGTCACTGAGGTCACTGGAGGTCACTGAGTCCTAATGTGGAGTTGGAACATAAGATAAGCCTTTAATGAGGACCCATGATTCTTGTTCTGTAAGTGCTTGGTCAGATAAGCTGTAAACTACCTCTTCAACATCTGTTGTTATTTATAGTCTGTCTTTCTCACAGGGACTCAAGGTGGATTACACATAGTAAGTCAATACAACCAGCAAAATGGGACGTCTGGAGCCAACCAGAAATCAAAAGATAGAACTGAAGCATAGCATAAGTATTAATATGACACATTAAGCAGTGAAAAAGTTACATAATAGGACTCTACTTACAGTAAGCTATACATAGCAATACAGACCACTGTCTCTAATAATTTATCCAAATAAGTTTGTGGACCATTTTGTTCAGGGCAACTCTACTACCTGTGCAGAAAGCCCTCAGATTTGCGCAGTTTGCAAGAAAGCCAGGAGAGTGGGAGCCTTCCTGATCTGCTCAGACTGGCCATTCCACAAGGTGGAGGCCACAATGGAGAAAGCACTTGTATGGGGAGTTGTTGATTTTGCCCATTTCCAGGTTGGCTCTGCAGAAGGTCCTGCTTGTCACATACATGGAAAATAGCCATTATAGTAGGACTATATTGTTCCTGTTTTCCGAACTCTCCCCCTCTTGCGAAAATGAACAGTTTGCCATGGATTTAGGAACCCTGATCATTACACTGCTGACATGAGCAATGCTGTCATGGTAGAACTTAGGAGGAGATGTGGTGCCACAGATATGATGGACCCAGGCCATGAAGGGCTTTGTATGGGATGGACAAGACCTTAAATTGAGCCTGGTAATTGATGGGCAGTCAATGGAGTGACTGCAAAATGGGAGCAATATGCATGCTCTACCTAGCTCCTAATGATAACCGAGAAGCAGGGTTCTGCGTCAGCTAGAGTTGTATTGGAGGGGAGACCTATGTGGTGGGCAGCCAATGCACAGCCAATGAAATGTCGGCAGAATGGTTGTAATATGCATGCTCTGTCTAGTTCCTGATAGTTGAGTTGTTTCTGTTCCTCTCCCGGGGCCTTCTGTCCCAGACAGGATGAAATCTCCTGCTCTTCAAAGGTGTATTTAATAATTCACAGTTGTTATAACTGTGAAAGTTACAAGCTCTTTGAGGTCTCAATAATAACATTCTAAAATTGAGTTGTCTTTCATAACTATAGCTAAGTTGACTCAGTGCTTTATGTCTTTTGACGTTTAACATTCTAAATTAGTAAATTATTAAACAAATCAGTAACAAATTAGTAAGAACACTGTAATCAATATTAATAATCAGGCTGAAAGCCTCCTCTATGCTTGAAACATCAAATTACAGTCATTTAATTTGCAGCAAACATCACCTCTTGAATCAGCTCATTCCATTACCCACATGGCACAAAACCCTCAGGCTGGAACTACAGACTTTGAAGAGAAAGGGGGTTTGCTCCACATGATTGTGTCTTTCCCCCCTTTTATGGTAGATCGTTAGGGTTGACATTTGTCTGCTGCTGACAGTGAAATCTCTGCTGGTGCTCCCCTGGGGCAACAGAGAAAAAAAGGAGGTGCAAATGTTGATTCTCCAGTTACATAACCAGAAGAGGTTAGTATAAATAACCAAGAGTGTCTACTCAGATGGGTTTGACAGGAAGGCTTCAGGATAAGTTAAAGTGGAAGACAAGAAATCAAGCAAGTCATTCAACATACATTCATACTTGTATAGTATACAGGTCTTACTATCAAAATGGCCTCGCATTAGGGTTGCCAGGTCCCTATTCGCCGCCAGCGGGAGGTTTTTGTGGTGGAGCCTGAGGAGGGCGGGCTTTGGGGAGGGAAGGGACTTCAATGCCATAGAGTCCAATTGCCAAAGCAGCCATTTTCTCCAGGTGAACTGATCTCTATCAGCTGGAGATTAGTTGTAAAAGCAGGAGCTCTCCATCTAGTACCTGGGGTTGGCAACCCTACCTCACATGGATAAGGCATATTTGTAATGTATACTATCTAGGCAGTAAAGAAGGGAGTGGGGGTATACTGAAGTGAGAATGTAAAAACTCCTAATCAGATCCATTTACTAAAGGATCATGCCACTTTCTGTTGTGGCACTCATTCGGTTAGCAGGGAGATGATAAAACAAGTTTCAGGAAAGTAGGGGTACTGTGGGTACCAGAATGCACTAGGCTTTATTTGAAATGTTTTAGGGGAGGAGATTCCATAATTTCTCTGTTTGTAGATCTGAACTGTTGCTTCCTAACAGAGCACAGCATTTGAGACAAGGTTTTCTCAGTATTGAGAAAAATAATACAATTTCTTCCTCAGTCTTTAATGTGATATTCTTATTGACAGCTACTTGTGGTAGGAGGTCTTCTTCGCACACAGCAGCATATGCTAAGCGCTGCACACACATGAATATTTGTACCAGGGCACCCTAACATTTAGATGTTAAATGTACTGTTATATTGCAGTTTCCTTCACCTATTGTGCTATTGCTTTTCCTTTCCTATTTTACTATGTTATGAGTGGGGACCCACAAGGATTTGTAGGGGGCATCTGATTTCCCCTCCTGCACTGTTTCCTCTTTCCCTTCTTTGAAAGCTCCCATAGTCTTTTCTCCTTTCCTGCTCCCTCCTTTCCTACCTCCACCAGCCAGCCTACTTTTATGTGCCCTCTTGTATTCAGCTTTCCCTCCTTCCCTCCCCCTGGTAGCCTCGCCTTGGAAAAACTCTGCACAGTTCTAGCCACCAGGCTAGTCAAGGCCCAGGGCTCACCTCACTTTCCCCTGTATCCCACCCACCCCTGCTCTTTCCTCTATTCTGCCTCCTGGCAGCCCCCATATCCTTATCTTTCCCTACTTCCCTTTCTCCTTGCCAACCTTTTATCTGCCCCCATCTTCAGCTATATTCCTCATTTATTTTATTTCATTTATTCCATGCCTTTCTCCATAATGGGGACCCAAAACAGCTCACATCATGCACCCCTCTTCCATTTTTCCCCCACAGCACCCTGTGAAGTAGGTTAGGCTGAGAATGTGAAACTGGCCTAAAGTAACTCAGTGAGCTTCCACAGCAGAGCAGCAATTTGAACCTCGGGTTGCCAACCTCCAGGTACTAGCTGGAGATCGGCATTGAAGTCCCCCCCTCCCCAAACCCCACCCTCCTCAAGCTAGATATATTGATGTTGTTCTTGCTGAATTTCATTCATTTGCTTTTATTCAGACCTGTCCTCAGAAAACATCCACTGGACACGTGCTAAGTGTCCCAGTAGAACAAAAGGGGGGATTTTAGACGAGTCAATGTAAACTAATTTGCTTGTGAACTGCAGGTTTGTTTGTTTTTCAAAATCATCAGGTCAGGTAACGATCAGTGTAATCACACACACATGTGTGGGTGTAAAGTGCCGTCAAGTCACAGCCGACTTATGGCGACCCCTTTTTGGGGGGGTTTCAAGGCAAGAGACTAACTGTAGTATCGTGAACACAGGACACATCAGCTTTGCTTAACTTAAGAAAAGTTTTATTTAAGTTCTTTGGGCTGTCTCACTTTCTACTCGGCCTTCTCTCAGTTGGCCTCTCCATTAGCTGTCTCAGTCATCATCTAACTACAGGAGCCCCGCAGGGCCAAAAACTAACAAACACTCAAATCAGAACTCACCCCCTAGAGGTTTCTTGTATACCTTACAACATTCTCCCCCTGTTAAGTTTTAACTAACCCCCCAAACCAGAATATAATAACAATAATAGTAATGGGCAAAACATGAAGAACTTTATACAACATAATCTTTCAAATGAGTTGGTGTAAATCTCTGCCGTGTAGAACGACGTAGTGGCAACTCCACAGGTGGTGGTGTTTTCAGTATGTCTGTAATAGTGGGAGGCACAGGATAATCAGAGTCCCCCTCATTGTGAACAACAGGAGACACTGTTTCTTCCGACTTCTCACTGTTAGTGACCTTGCTCCCAGGTGGATGTATAGTTGGTCTGTCTAAGTCTGCAAGAGAACCCAGACAGTTAGGGCCGATGGCTTGCTCCTGGGATGCGATGCTAGGTGCTGTTGGAGACAAGACAACACGCCTTCTCATTTGGTCCACATGCCTCTGCACAATCCTTCCATCTTGTAAGGTGACAGAATAAGACACAGTGCCTGAAACAGTTCTCACAGTAGCAGGTATCCACAAAGGACCTGAGCCAAAGTTTTTAACATAGACTGCATCTCCAAGCATAAAAAAACGTTGTTTTGCTTGTCTGTCATGTTGCCGTTTCTGTTGCTGTTGTTTATGATGCATACGTCCTGTCAGGCATGGGTGTAACAAATCAAACCTGGACCTCAATTTCCTGCCCATTAGCATTTCAGCTGGAGATAAACCTGTGGTAGAATGTGGCGAAATTCTAAAATTGAACAAATACCATGCAAGCTTTATATTTAGACTGTCACCTTTTATTCGTGAAATGCCTTCTTTAAAAGACTGCACTGCACGTTCTGCTAGGCCATTTGATGCTGGATGGTTTGGGGCAGAGGTAACATGCTGAATGCCATTCTGTTCCATAAACTGTTTGAACTGTTGACTAGTAAAGGAACTTCCATTATCTGTCACAAGCATTTCCGGTAGCCCATGCATACTGAAACACATTTTTAACTTTTCAATTGTAGCTTCACTAGTTGCTGTAGACATAGGAAAAATCTCCACCGATTTCGAATGTGCATCTACCAATACTAGAAACATCTTACCCAGAAAAAGACCTGCATATACTACATGTAATCGCCTCCAAGGTTGATCTGGCTACTCCCAAGGGTGGAGGGGAGCCACAGCAGGCATTTTACGGCTTTCCTGGCAAACATCACATGCCTGTACCATGTGCTCAATTTCATAGTCCATTCCTGGCCACCACAAGTAGCTTCTAGCTAAGCCTTTCATCTTAGTGATTCCAGGGTGGGCCTGGTGTAGGTCTCGTAATATGGTCTCATGTCCTTGTTTTGGAATCACCACACGGGCACCCCACAATACACATCCATCATAGACACTCAGTTCCCATTGACGCTGGTAGAATACTACAAGTTCTTTGTTGTCCAAAAACTGTGGTCATCCCCTTAATATAAATTCTCTGACTTTGGCCAATACGGGATCTGTATCAGTCCATGACTTTATCTGCCTGGCTGTCACTGGCGAAGTGGCAAGGCAGTCCATTAGTAAGACACGATCGTCATCATGTACTGTTGTAGGCACTTCAGGTAATGGTATGCGGCTCAAGGCATCTGCATTGCCCAGTTCTTTTCCAGCTCTATATACAATATTATACTCATAGGCTCGCAAGGTGACCTCCCATCTCTGGATCCTAGGTGAAGCCATCTGTGGTACTGCTTTCATTTCATTAAATAATGAAATCAGAAGTTTGTGGTCTGTGCAAATTGTAAAATTCCGTCCATAAATATATTTATGGAATTTTTGAACTCCAAACATAACACTAACAGAGGTGGTTTGCCATTGCCTTCCTCTGCACAGCAACTCTGGTATTCCTTGGTGGTCTCCCATCCACATACTAACCAGGGCTGACCCTGCTTAACTTCTGAGATCTGACCTGGGCCATCCAGGTCAGGGCAATCACACACATACATGAACCTTTATTGGCATAATAACAATCAGTGCAATCCTAAATAGAGATGCTGTCTTGAAGTCCATGGGTTTAGAATAACTCTGTTTAAGATTGCACTGTAAAGGGACAAATGATTGGAGAAGTGTTGAAGGTTGGTGATGGTTGTCAGGCAGTGTACCAGAAGTGGTCAATTGGAAATTACAGCTAACATTCTTCATATCTTTGCAACATATGCACAACTTCAAATGTGGGCAAATGAGGGGGAGAAGCAATTCCAGAAGCTGTGGTTTTAAGGAAAAGGAAATCTTAAAATAAAAAGGTACAGAGTCATTGTCTTCTTCCTTGGAATTGAAGTCTTATCTATTTAACTCTGAAAACCAGAGAACATTCTACTTTTTCTTTCCTTAGAGAAGCATTCAGAGATGGGTCAAAAATTTCCTTGTAGGCTCCTGATGATTTTTTAGGCAGCACCACATCAGTGACATGACCTGCCCCACCTTAATGCTCTACTTGTTGGGTTGACTAATTTTCTGTTTTTAAGTGAATAGCTGATAGCAGCAATGGCTATGTTCAGCTGACAAGAAATTGCAGCATTGTAGTCCTGCCAGGGGCAATAAAAGTACCATCTGGAGTATACAGATTACAATTAAATGAATTATTTTGACTTGAGTAGAGCCAGAATTTTACCTGTAAGTTGCTGTTCCAAACATACTTTCATTGTCAACAGCATTCGTAGAATTCTTTATTGCAGTTCTGGTTAAAGAAATGTGATTTGCTTGAATACATCATAATTATGGAAATAAGTATAACTGTGGAGATAGAGGATGCTGAAAAATATAAATCTCATTGAGAAAGCCTGTGTGGTATAATTAAAGTTGCCAGTTGCCCACCCACAGTGGGCAAGCTGCACCCCTACACTCCATTACTCTCACTCTCTTGACCAAACAGTAGGAGAAAAAATAGGGGGGGGGTAGGGTTGCCAGGTCTCTCTTTGCCACCGGCGGGAGGCTTTTTGGGCGGAGCCTGAGGAGGGTGGGATTTGGGGTGAAAGACTTCAATGCCATAGACTCCAATTGGCAAAGTGGCCATTTTCTCCAGGTGAACTGATCTCTATCAGCTGGAGATCAGTTGTAATAGCAGAAGATCTCCAGCTAGTACCTGGAGGTTGGCAACCCTGGGGGGGAGACAACACTGCAGATGCTGTGACATCATTTCTGGGTGACCAGCCACGATACTCTAGGGATTTCCCATAATCTGTACAGACTTTACCATTGAGATTGGGGACATTTGTAGAGCAGCATGCGGGGTGGAGGTGGCTGCAATATCACTTCTAGGGAGGGGGCGTGGCTCAGTGTTAGAGCATCTGCTTGGCATGCAGAAGGTCCCAGATTCAATCCCTGGCATCTCCAGTTTAAAAAAGGACCAGACAGCAGGTGATGTGAAGGACCTCTATCTGATACCCTGGAGAGCTGCTGTCAGTCTGAGTAGACAATACTGACCTTGATGGACCAATGGTCTGATTCAGTATAAGTCACCATCATGTGCTCTCAGATATTCACCTAGAAGTGCCATCACAATGTCAGTTACATTCCCTCTCCCCGGCTGGAGATCAGTTGTAATAGCAGGATTACAAATAGCAGTTGTAATCTCCTGCTATTACCTGTAGGTTGTATTGTGTGTGTGTAAAGTGCCTTCAAGTCGCAGCTGACTTATGGTGACCCCTTTTTGGGGTTTTCATGTCAAGAGACTAACAGAGGTGGTTTGCCAGTGCCTTCCTCTGCACAGCAACCCTGGACTTCCTTGGCGGTCTCCCATCCAAATACTAACCAGGGCCGACCCTGCTTAGCTTCTGAGATCTGAGCTTCTGATCAGGCTAGGTTGTATTACCTGCTTACATTCTGTACTTACACAGTGCTGTCCCTTTTGAGTAATTACCTGGAGGTTGGCAACCCTACTCTCCCCAGGCTCCAACCCCCCAAAAGCTCCTGGAGTTTATCAGCACAGGGATGGCAACCCTAGGTATCAAGGTTAGCTTGAAAGAGAGTTACTGGCCTGGGATCATACAGCAATCTATATGGCTGAGAGAGAATTTGAAATACAGGCCTAGCTTCTCCTAGTTAGATACTTTAACCACTATACCAAGCTACATCCTTACTTTCCTTTCCTTTCCTTTTATCCCTTAGAAGCTCCTTGATCAATTGATCTTGAGCAGCATATATCTAGTGTTGGAGGGATATAAGGATTGGAACAAATCTTGCCACTGACAATGTAGCCTTGGGGTCCCTATCACTTAGTAAAAAAGGCATTATGTCAGTCACAGAGGCATTGGATTTGTATATTAAAAGGGGGGAAATATAGTGTGATCGAAGTTCCTCGTAAAAGCTGCCTTCCAAAAGGGCATGGGCTAATGAGTCAATAGAGCCAGAAGAGCAAGGGCAGATCCTGTGTGAGTATGGTATATTCAGAATTCTGCCCAGCATTACCATGGAAGGGTTAGCATTCAATCTAGCCAAGCAGAAAGCTCTACAGAGATGAGGGGTTGTCAGATAATATGTATAGGCAGGCAGACCACGTGGAGGGGGTATTCCGAAGAACTGGGATGAACAGATGCGACGAGCACAAAAAGTAGTGCTGTTATAATCGAGCTCTTTAATGCGCTTTTTAATTTTGGTAAAAGCTTCAGTTTTCCCAAGATCTAATAACATACATCCTTACTTTCAGCAATACTTTATTCTGGTTTTGGTTCTGTGCCAGGACAGAAAATGAGTCTCTGAAACACAAGAAACTCTGCCTGTGCTAGGAAAGTCCAGCAAACAAACAGAAGCCATTTTGAATTCAAGCAGAAAATTATCTGCCTTATTCTTTAAAAAAAGAAATAAAGTTATAGCCTTGGTATGAGCAACTCTATTTATTTTAATATTTATTATGAGACCACAATGTAATATGATATTAATCTGAAATCCAAATAAATGGCAGGGAAAGTCAAATAATGAAAAGACACTTGATTCCCCGGAGCTTGAAGCTTTCTCACCAACTGATAAGTATCTGGTGTCATGAAAATGTTGTCCCACACACCCTGCCAAGCCACTGTGCCCATACCTTCTCTCATCTCTACCCACCTACCTCCTATATAGCTTACACTACAGAAACCCTGAGTCTCCCCCATGATAGCTAAATGGAATAGGGTTGCCTGGTCCCTCTTCACCACTGGCGGGAGGTTTTTGGTGCGGAGCCTAAGGAGGGTGGGGTTTGGGGCAGGGAGGGACTTCCATGCCATAGAGTCCAATTGCCAAAGCGGCCATTTTCTCCAAGTGAACTGATCACTATCGGCTGGAGATCAGTTGTAATAGCAGGAGATCTCCAGCTAGTATCTGGAGGTTGAGTAAACAATAGTACAAGGCTCAAACACTCAAATAGCAAAAATGTATATTTGAAGGTTACAATAGTGAAAGTGCAGGAAGTGACAAAAAGGAAACTTAACACAAAATCTATACACTAAGATCTAAAGGTCGATAAATATGATAAAGTCAATAATTATGTCTCGATAGAATCTTTAAAAGTTCATAATAAATATATTCAAATCCTTGCGTTGTGGAGACAGAAGTCAGGAGAAGACGGAACGCGGTCCGGATGCCTTGCGTTTTCGCCGCCCCTCAGGGCGGCTTCTTCAGCTCTCTGTTATAAACAGAAACTGTTCTCCTGCAGAAACAAACATCCACAATAGAAAATTCTCTAGGCTACAATCTTTTTAACTAGAATAAAGTCATCACATTTAAAAAAAGATTACTATGCATCAACACCGATACAGTGAGCATACCTTAAATATTCATTCAGCAGTTTCTTAGATATAAAATCTCAGGTGGACTCTTCCTGCTCCCAACTGGGCTGCTCAGTGAAAATGCTTGCTAACTCAAACACAGGTGTTGCCAATATATCTGCTAAGCCCTCAAGGGATCTTTCTAATTGCAGCTGAAATAAATTACTGTATGAGCTCCATGCTTTTGAAAGAATTAAAGAAAACAAGAAAAATCTAATTCATTATTCAAACCATAAGGATGATAGGATTTAAATAAATAAATAAATCGTAATTCTTGCCTAAGTAAAATTTTTTGAACGTTGTCAACATCAAAAGAATTGCCTTTGTAAACCCAGATGGCAAAAAATCTAAGATCATTCTCATTATGCTTCTGATTAATAAAGTGCTGAGTGAGAGGGGCTTCCAAATTCCGTTGTCTGATTCTGGATTTATGCTCCCCTATTCTTATTTTTAGGGGGCGACAGGTGCTACCCACATATAATTTACCACAGTTGCAAGTAACGCAGTAAACACATCTGCTCGTAGAGCAGTTGGAAAAATGTTTAATTTTGAATCTGAAGTTAGAGCTAGTAGAGCTAAACTCTTTAAGTGGTAGACTGAGCGGACAGAAAGAGCAAGATCCACAGGGAAAGTGCCCAACAACAGAGGGGGTGGCCCGCTGTGGCATAATGTCAGAGTGAATTAGTTTGTCTCTGAGCGAGATGTTTCTTCTCAGGCCAAAAGTAGGGGGAGTGGTACAGCCAGGGATGCTGGATATGATGTGCCAATGATTTCTGATAATCCGCTGGATGGATTGAGAGTGGCGACTGTATGTAAGAGAGCAAAAGATACCAGTTCTAGAGTTGTACTGGGTGGTGCTTAGCATAGACTCCCGAGGTCTCAAGTCTGCTTTCTGTTTAGCATCTCTTAAGATTGTGTCTGGATAACCCCTTTCTTTGAGATCAAAATGTAGGCTCCTGGCAGTCCGCTCGTAATCACCAGGAAGTGTGGAATTCCTTTTGAGCCTGATGAACTGGCTAAACGGGAGATTTTTCTTAAGATGCGAAGGGTGATAAGAATCAAATCTCAACCCTGAGTTCCTGGCCATCGGTTTTTTGAAGGGTTTAAAAGCCAAGGATCTGTCTTTGTTGACAAAAAGCTCGAGGTCCAAAAAATTAATGTGTTCTGTACTGCATGACCCTGAAAAGTGTAAGTGTTGATCACGCTCATTAATCCAGTCAGTGAACTTGGAAAATACTTCAGAATTGGAAAAACAAAACAACAAGTCATCTACATATCTCTTAAACAGAAAAATATCCTCTTTAAAGGGGTTATTATCAAAAATGAAACGTTTCTCAAATGCAACCATATAAAGGTTGGCAATAGAGGGGGCACAGGAGGCTCCCATTGCCACCCCTTTGGTCTGAACATAAAAATCATCTCCATAACGAAAGACATTATTCTCCAGGATTATGTCTGAGATGTCTAGCAAAAAATGTGTAGGAGGATTGTGGTCAGGGCGACTGTCTAGGTGATCAGAAATAATATTACGGGCTATGTCTAAGGGTACATTAGTATATAAAGCCGTCACGTCTAAGGACGCCAGGACGGCTTGAGGCGGTACCGAGAAGCCTTCTAGCTGCTTGATAAGGTCTCTTGAGTCTAAAAGGTAGGACGGGGTATCCTTAACAAACGGCTGCAAGAAATAATCTAGCATTTGAGATAGGGGTTCGGTTATGCTCCCTCTTGAGGAAATAATGGGACGACCAGGAGGATCGGTGGGGTGCTTATGGAGTTTCGGTAGTGTATAAAATAAAGGGGTACGGGGGTAGGGCACAATCAGAAATTCTGCTGTGTAATTGTCAATATATCCTAATGATAATCCTTCATTCACTACTGTCCGGATTATTTTTGAAATTCTTTGAGTAGGGTTACTGGAAAGCCTTTTATAAAAATGAGGATCAGAAAGTTGCCTGATGTTCTCAGCATGGTATTTTTCAAAATCCAATACAGCGATAGCGCCTCCTTTATCAGCTTGGCGTATTACTATGGAGGTGTCATTCGCTAAGTCATTAAGGATAGATTGCTGTGCTTTGGAAATATTAGGAGGGATTCTCCAATGATGCTGTTCTAATTTTTCAACGTCTTGATTCACTAAAAATTGGAATGTATTTATTAAATGGTTCGATGTGTTGGGGATGAATGAAGATTTTCTCTTAAAGGGACTCTGACATTATGCCACAGCGGGCCACCCCCTCTGTTGTTGGGCACTTTCCCTGTGGATCTTGCTCTTTCTGTCCGCTCAGTCTACCACTTAAAGAGTTTAGCTCTACCAGCTCTAACTTCAGATTCAAAATTAAACATTTTTCCAACTGCTCTACGAGCAGATGTGTTTACTGCGTTACTTGCAACTGTGGTAAATTATATGTGGGTAGCACCTGTCGCCCCCTAAAAATAAGAATAGGGGAGCATAAATCCAGAATCAGACAACGGAATTTGGAAGCCCCTCTCACTCAGCACTTTATTAATCAGAAGCGTAATGAGAATGATCTTAGATTTTTTGCCATCTGGGTTTACAAAGGCAATTCTTTTGATGTTGACAACGTTCAAAAAATTTTACTTAGGCAAGAATTACGATTTATTTATTTATTTAAATCCTATCATCCTTATGGTTTGAATAATGAATTAGATTTTTCTTGTTTTCTTTAATTCTTTCAAAAGCATGGAGCTCATACAGTAATTTATTTCAGCTGCAATTAGAAAGATCCCTTGTGGGCTTAGCAGATATATTGGCAACACCTGTGTTTGAGTTAGCAAGCATTTTCACTGAGCAGCCCAGTTGGGAGCAGGAAGAGTCCACCTGAGATTTTATATCTAAGAAACTGCTGAATGAATATTTAAGGTATGCTCACTGTATCGGTGTTGATGCATAGTAATCTTTTTTTAAATGTGATGACTTTATTCTAGTTAAAAAGATTGTAGCCTAGAGAATTTTCTATTGTGGATGTTTGTTTCTGCAGGAGAACAGTTTCTGTTTATAACAGAGAGCTGAAGAAGCCGCCCTGAGGGGCGGCGAAAACGCAAGGCATCCGGACCGCGTTCCGTCTTCTCCTGACTTCTGTCTCCACAACGCAAGGATTTGAATATATTTATTATGAACTTTTAAAGATTCTATCGAGACATAATTATTGACTTTATCATATTTATCGACCTTTAGATCTTAGTGTATAGATTTTGTGTTAAGTTTCCTTTTTGTCACTTCCTGCACTTTCACTATTGTAACCTTCAAATATACATTTTTGCTATTTGAGTGTTTGAGCCTTGTACTATTGTTTACTCAGCCATACTTTGTTAGTACTTGTGCATATTTATCTCAGCTGTTCCTAGTTGCACTATGGCTCAGAAAATGCCAATGTTTTCGTTCTCTAATGCAGAACGAGATAGGATTCTTAGAAATATGACTTCATTGCATGATATTGATACAGCCAAGCTGCCAGACTTTGATAAGTTGTTCAATTTGAGCAAAAAGAAAATTCGTTATGAGCTCCATGGTTCCTCATTGAGCGACTATGCTAAGGCAATGATTATTCCGAGGGGTCTTCGGATTCAGAAAGCCCCAGCTCTCTTTGCTGAGAATGTTCCTTTTAAAGAGAAATGGGCAGCTATTTTGAATAAGTGTTCTATGGACCTTATGCTCTTGCTGATTGATCAAGCATCTAATGAAATTGCAGATTTATCTTTACAAATAGATGAGACTAACAAAGATCTTAAAAAAGAGTTCTCAGATCAAGAATTTAAACATCATATGGACAAATTGGAATCAGACTTAAAAAACTATTCTTCCAATATTAAAGCTTACAAAATGAAAAAATTTGCAAGAGATAGGGATGATTACGAGAAGAAAAGGGTATACCATTGGGAATATGTTGATTCTAACTTTAGACGAACTTGGAGAACAACCCCACAAGATGATTCGAGATCAGAACAGGAGAGCTTCAGCTCCTTTGAGTCAAACAAATCCAACTTCTCAGACAGAGGGTATCAACTCCGCTCTAAAGGACAGGCAAAAAACTTTTCATACCCACCCCGCAATCGAGGGTTCCAACGAAGCAAACGATAGTTGTTAATCTATCTTCTAGAATTCTCACTCATGCTGAGTTAGAGGTACTTGATTTGGGGTTAGGTTTTATTCCCACACCTGCATATTCTTCTTTTCAAACCCGTATAGATTTATTTAAACTTTACCGGAATATTAAGTTACGTGACTTTTTCAAAAGTCAACCCTCGTCATCATTTAACCGCTTTCCCTTTAAGAGAAAATCTTCATTCATCCCCAACACATCGAACCATTTAATAAATACATTCCAATTTTTAGTGAATCAAGACGTTGAAAAATTAGAACAGCATCATTGGAGAATCCCTCCTAATATTTCCAAAGCACAGCAATCTATCCTTAATGACTTAGCGAATGACACCTCCATAGTAATACGCCAAGCTGATAAAGGAGGCGCTATCGCTGTATTGGATTTTGAAAAATACCATGCTGAGAACATCAGGCAACTTTCTGATCCTCATTTTTATAAAAGGCTTTCCAGTAACCCTACTCAAAGAATTTCAAAAATAATCCGGACAGTAGTGAATGAAGGATTATCATTAGGATATATTGACAATTACACAGCAGAATTTCTGATTGTGCCCTACCCCCGTACCCCTTTATTTTATACACTACCGAAACTCCATAAGCACCCCACCGATCCTCCTGGTCGTCCCATTATTTCCTCAAGAGGGAGCATAACCGAACCCCTATCTCAAATGCTAGATTATTTCTTGCAGCCGTTTGTTAAGGATACCCCGTCCTACCTTTTAGACTCAAGAGACCTTATCAAGCAGCTAGAAGGCTTCTCGGTACCGCCTCAAGCCGTCCTGGCGTCCTTAGACGTGACGGCTTTATATACTAATGTACCCTTAGACATAGCCCGTAATATTATTTCTGATCACCTAGACAGTCGCCCTGACCACAATCCTCCTACACATTTTTTGCTAGACATCTCAGACATAATCCTGGAGAATAATGTCTTTCGTTATGGAGATGATTTTTATGTTCAGACCAAAGGGGTGGCAATGGGAGCCTCCTGTGCCCCCTCTATTGCCAACCTTTATATGGTTGCATTTGAGAAACGTTTCATTTTTGATAATAACCCCTTTAAAGAGGATATTTTTCTGTTTAAGAGATATGTAGATGACTTGTTGTTTTGTTTTTCCAATTCTGAAGTATTTTCCAAGTTCACTGACTGGATTAATGAGCGTGATCAACACTTACACTTTTCAGGGTCATGCAGTACAGAACACATTAATTTTTTGGACCTCGAGCTTTTTGTCAACAAAGACAGATCCTTGGCTTTTAAACCCTTCAAAAAACCGATGGCCAGGAACTCAGGGTTGAGATTTGATTCTTATCACCCTTCGCATCTTAAGAAAAATCTCCCGTTTAGCCAGTTCATCAGGCTCAAAAGGAATTCCACACTTCCTGGTGATTACGAGCGGACTGCCAGGAGCCTACATTTTGATCTCAAAGAAAGGGGTTATCCAGACACAATCTTAAGAGATGCTAAACAGAAAGCAGACTTGAGACCTCAGGAGTCTATGCTAAGCACCACCCAGTACAACTCTAGAACTGGTATCTTTTGCTCTCTTACATACAGTCGCCACTCTCAATCCATCCAGCGGATTATCAGAAATCATTGGCACATCATATCCAGCATCCCTGGCTGTACCACTCCCCCTACTTTTGGCCTGAGAAGAAACATCTCGCTCAGAGACAAACTAATTCACTCTGACATTATGCCACAGCGGGCCACCCCCTCTGTTGTTGGGCACTTTCCCTGTGGATCTTGCTCTTTCTGTCCGCTCAGTCTACCACTTAAAGAGTTTAGCTCTACTAGCTCTAACTTCAGATTCAAAATTAAACATTTTTCCAACTGCTCTACGAGCAGATGTGTTTACTGCGTTACTTGCAACTGTGGTAAATTATATGTGGGTAGCACCTGTCGCCCCCTAAAAATAAGAATAGGGGAGCATAAATCCAGAATCAGACAACGGAATTTGGAAGCCCCTCTCACTCAGCACTTTATTAATCAGAAGCATAATGAGAATGATCTTAGATTTTTTGCCATCTGGGTTTACAAAGGCAATTCTTTTGATGTTGACAACGTTCAAAAATTTTTACTTAGGCAAGAATTACGATTTATTTATTTATTTAAATCCTATCATCCTTATGGTTTGAATAATGAATTAGATTTTTCTTGTTTTCTTTAATTCTTTCAAAAGCATGGAGCTCATACAGTAATTTATTTCAGCTGCAATTAGAAAGATCCCTTGAGGGCTTAGCAGATATATTGGCAACACCTGTGTTTGAGTTAGCAAGCATTTTCACTGAGCAGCCCAGTTGGGAGCAGGAAGAGTCCACCTGAGATTTTATATCTAAGAAACTGCTGAATGAATATTTAAGGTATGCTCACTGTATCGGTGTTGATGCATAGTAATCTTTTTTTAAATGTGATGACTTTATTCTAGTTAAAAAGATTGTAGCCTAGAGAATTTTCTATTGTGGATGTTTGTTTCTGCAGGAGAACAGTTTCTGTTTATAACAGAGAGCTGAAGAAGCCGCCCTGAGGGGCGGCGAAAACGCAAGGCATCCGGACCGCGTTCCGTCTTCTCCTGACTTCTGTCTCCACAACGCAAGGATTTGAATATATTTATTATGAACTTTTAAAGATTCTATCGAGACATAATTATTGACTTTATCATATTTATCGACCTTTAGATCTTAGTGTATAGATTTTGTGTTAAGTTTCCTTTTTGTCACTTCCTGCACTTTCACTATTGTAACCTTCAAATATACATTTTTGCTATTTGAGTGTTTGAGCCTTGTACTATTGTTTACTCAGCCATACTTTGTTAGTACTTGTGCATATTTATCTCAGCTGTTCCTAGTTGCACTATGGCTCAGAAAATGCCAATGTTTTCGTTCTCTAATGCAGAACGAGATAGGATTCTTAGAAATATGACTTCATTGCATGATATTGATACAGCCAAGCTGCCAGACTTTGATAAGTTGTTCAATTTGAGCAAAAAGAAAATTCGTTATGAGCTCCATGGTTCCTCATTGAGCGACTATGCTAAGGCAATGATTATTCCGAGGGGTCTTCGGATTCAGAAAGCCCCAGCTCTCTTTGCTGAGAATGTTCCTTTTAAAGAGAAATGGGCAGCTATTTTGAATAAGTGTTCTATGGACCTTATGCTCTTGCTGATTGATCAAGCATCTAATGAAATTGCAGATTTATCTTTACAAATAGATGAGACTAACAAAGATCTTAAAAAAGAGTTCTCAGATCAAGAATTTAAACATCATATGGACAAATTGGAATCAGACTTAAAAAACTATTCTTCCAATATTAAAGCTTACAAAATGAAAAAATTTGCAAGAGATAGGGATGATTACGAGAAGAAAAGGGTATACCATTGGGAATATGTTGATTCTAACTTTAGACGAACTTGGAGAACAACCCCACAAGATGATTCGAGATCAGAACAGGAGAGCTTCAGCTCCTTTGAGTCAAACAAATCCAACTTCTCAGACAGAGGGTATCAACTCCGCTCTAAAGGACAGGCAAAAAACTTTTCATACCCACCCCGCAATCGAGGGTTCCAACGAAGCAAACGATAGTTGTTAATCTATCTTCTAGAATTCTCACTCATGCTGAGTTAGAGGTACTTGATTTGGGGTTAGGTTTTATTCCCACACCTGCATATTCTTCTTTTCAAACCCGTATAGATTTATTTAAACTTTACCGGAATATTAAGTTACGTGACTTTTTCAAAAGTCAACCCTCGTCATCATTTAACCGCTTTCCCTTTAAGAGAAAATCTTCATTCATCCCCAACACATCGAACCATTTAATAAATACATTCCAATTTTTAGTGAATCAAGACGTTGAAAAATTAGAACAGCATCATTGGAGAATCCCTCCTAATATTTCCAAAGCACAGCAATCTATCCTTAATGACTTAGCGAATGACACCTCCATAGTAATACGCCAAGCTGATAAAGGAGGCGCTATCGCTGTATTGGATTTTGAAAAATACCATGCTGAGAACATCAGGCAACTTTCTGATCCTCATTTTTATAAAAGGCTTTCCAGTAACCCTACTCAAAGAATTTCAAAAATAATCCGGACAGTAGTGAATGAAGGATTATCATTAGGATATATTGACAATTACACAGCAGAATTTCTGATTGTGCCCTACCCCCGTACCCCTTTATTTTATACACTACCGAAACTCCATAAGCACCCCACCGATCCTCCTGGTCGTCCCATTATTTCCTCAAGAGGGAGCATAACCGAACCCCTATCTCAAATGCTAGATTATTTCTTGCAGCCGTTTGTTAAGGATACCCCGTCCTACCTTTTAGACTCAAGAGACCTTATCAAGCAGCTAGAAGGCTTCTCGGTACCGCCTCAAGCCGTCCTGGCGTCCTTAGACGTGACGGCTTTATATACTAATGTACCCTTAGACATAGCCCGTAATATTATTTCTGATCACCTAGACAGTCGCCCTGACCACAATCCTCCTACACATTTTTTGCTAGACATCTCAGACATAATCCTGGAGAATAATGTCTTTCGTTATGGAGATGATTTTTATGTTCAGACCAAAGGGGTGGCAATGGGAGCCTCCTGTGCCCCCTCTATTGCCAACCTTTATATGGTTGCATTTGAGAAACGTTTCATTTTTGATAATAACCCCTTTAAAGAGGATATTTTTCTGTTTAAGAGATATGTAGATGACTTGTTGTTTTGTTTTTCCAATTCTGAAGTATTTTCCAAGTTCACTGACTGGATTAATGAGCGTGATCAACACTTACACTTTTCAGGGTCATGCAGTACAGAACACATTAATTTTTTGGACCTCGAGCTTTTTGTCAACAAAGACAGATCCTTGGCTTTTAAACCCTTCAAAAAACCGATGGCCAGGAACTCAGGGTTGAGATTTGATTCTTATCACCCTTCGCATCTTAAGAAAAATCTCCCGTTTAGCCAGTTCATCAGGCTCAAAAGGAATTCCACACTTCCTGGTGATTACGAGCGGACTGCCAGGAGCCTACATTTTGATCTCAAAGAAAGGGGTTATCCAGACACAATCTTAAGAGATGCTAAACAGAAAGCAGACTTGAGACCTCGGGAGTCTATGCTAAGCACCACCCAGTACAACTCTAGAACTGGTATCTTTTGCTCTCTTACATACAGTCGCCCCTCTCAATCCATCCAGCGGATTATCAGAAATCATTGGCACATCATATCCAGCATCCCTGGCTGTACCACTCCCCCTACTTTTGGCCTGAGAAGAAACATCTCGCTCAGAGACAAACTAATTCACTCTGACATTATGCCACAGCGGGCCACCCCCTCTGTTGTTGGGCACTTTCCCTGTGGATCTTGCTCTTTCTGTCCGCTCAGTCTACCACTTAAAGAGTTTAGCTCTACTAGCTCTAACTTCAGATTCAAAATTAAACATTTTTCCAACTGCTCTACGAGCAGATGTGTTTACTGCGTTACTTGCAACTGTGGTAAATTATATGTGGGTAGCACCTGTCGCCCCCTAAAAATAAGAATAGGGGAGCATAAATCCAGAATCAGACAACGGAATTTGGAAGCCCCTCTCACTCAGCACTTTATTAATCAGAAGCATAATGAGAATGATCTTAGATTTTTTGCCATCTGGGTTTACAAAGGCAATTCTTTTGATGTTGACAACGTTCAAAAATTTTTACTTAGGCAAGAATTACGATTTATTTATTTATTTAAATCCTATCATCCTTATGGTTTGAATAATGAATTAGATTTTTCTTGTTTTCTTTAATTCTTTCAAAAGCATGGAGCTCATACAGTAATTTATTTCAGCTGCAATTAGAAAGATCCCTTGAGGGCTTAGCAGATATATTGGCAACACCTGTGTTTGAGTTAGCAAGCATTTTCACTGAGCAGCCCAGTTGGGAGCAGGAAGAGTCCACCTGAGATTTTATATCTAAGAAACTGCTGAATGAATATTTAAGGTATGCTCACTGTATCGGTGTTGATGCATAGTAATCTTTTTTTAAATGTGATGACTTTATTCTAGTTAAAAAGATTGTAGCCTAGAGAATTTTCTATTGTGGATGTTTGTTTCTGCAGGAGAACAGTTTCTGTTTATAACAGAGAGCTGAAGAAGCCGCCCTGAGGGGCGGCGAAAACGCAAGGCATCCGGACCGCGTTCCGTCTTCTCCTGACTTCTGTCTCCACAACGCAAGGATTTGAATATATTTATTATGAACTTTTAAAGATTCTATCGAGACATAATTATTGACTTTATCATATTTATCGACCTTTAGATCTTAGTGTATAGATTTTGTGTTAAGTTTCCTTTTTGTCACTTCCTGCACTTTCACTATTGTAACCTTCAAATATACATTTTTGCTATTTGAGTGTTTGAGCCTTGTACTATTGTTTACTCAGCCATACTTTGTTAGTACTTGTGCATATTTATCTCATCAGTATCTGGAGGTTGGCAACCCTAAAATAGAACCTCTGTGTTCAGAGGCAGTGTCTCTGAATATTAGGTGCTGCGGTTAAAACTGAAAAGGAATGCTATTGCTTAATGTAATAGGTGACATAAGCATCTCATGTGGAGGCTAGGGTTGCCAACTGCCAGGTAGTAGCAGGAGATCTCCTGCTAATTCAACTAATCTCCACCTGATAGAGATCAGATCACCTGGAGAAAAATGGCCGCTTTGGCAATTGAACTCTGTGGCATTGAAGTCCCTCCCCTCCCCAAACCCCACCCTCCTCTGGCTCCGCCCTAAAAATCTCCCGCCGGTGGCGAAGAGGGACCTGGCAACCCTAGTGGAGGCCCAACTCGTGAAATTCTTCTCCCACAGAAAAGGCATATATGCAGTGTCGGCAGCAGGTATTATTTAGGTATGTGTGTGGAGGAGGCACTCTTAACATGTGAACTGAGGTGCCAACCTGATATCTGACCTGGGATTTAGTATCAGCTCCTATCCACTATATAAGGACAATAATACTGATCTAACTGATAGGACTGTTACAGGAACTGAGAAAGTGTATGTGTAGGTTGGTTCTTGTATGTGTAGGGTTGCCAACTGCCAGGTAGTTGCTTAAGATAAATATGTCCTGCTAATTCAACTGATCTCCAGCCGATAGAGATCAGATCACCTGGAGAAATATGGCTGCTTTGGCAATTGAACTCTATGGCATTGAAGCCCCTCCCCTCCCCAAACCCTGCCCTCTTCTGGCTCCTGCTGGTTGGGAAAAGGGACCTGGCAACCCTATGTATGTGAAGCACAGAAATGTGCTACTCAAACAATAATTAGTATTTATTCCTGTGATTATTTTTATTTCAGCTATGCTATTAAATTGAAGAGAATGGAACAGAAAAATGGAAGGGAAAGAGGTAGGGATTCTTTGGAATTTCTTTTAATAAACTGTGAAACCTGGCATATATTTGTCTAATAAGGAGAAATCAATATAGATTGTTTGTTTACAACAATCCTGCTTAATTGGAAGCAGGTTGAAAATGTATTCAGTTTTAAATTAATACTGACAATGTACTGCCTCACTTCTTCAAGCCATTTTCAGAATCATTTTCTGACATGCATAATTAAACTTTCCTGAAGATTCCCAGGAAAATTTATTTCTGAAACTGAACTCTCCAGAATTATTCCTTTTCCTTTCTCTAGGCTTGGCTCTGAATTTTGTCTAAAATGAATTTTGAGGCAAATCTGGAGGGGCTTTCTTAGGCAAAACAGCTGTTGTATTTTGGGGGAGGTTTGTAAAATAATTTCAACAAGATTAACAAAATTATTACTAATTTCTACTTTTCAACACATATTTTATTTCAGACCAGAAGCCTATGGGCAATTTGTTTCCCATCACACTCACTGGGAATTTGTCCAATCAGTTCTATCAACACTAGTGCACAGAAGAGTGCTTTTTATACCCTGATGTTCTCTACCTTTGTCTCAAACCTGCATACAATCACCTTCCCTTCCTCTCCCCACAATAGACAACTTGTGAGGTAGGTGGTGGGGCTGAGAGAGTTCTGAGAGAACTCTGACTAGCCCAAGGTCACCTAGCCGGTTTTATGTGTAGGAGTAGGGAATAGGGTTGCCAACCTCCAGGTACTGCAAAAAAAACAACAACAACCCACTAAGGTAAGAATATCAGTACACAACCACTGATTAATTTATATGCAATTTTACTACTCTTGAGGTACTATCTTAATTATACAATAGAAACCAGATAATCCTTCATACAAAATAATGAAACAGTGGGGGATGTAAACAATAGCAAGATGACTGTTTTTCTATATGCAAGACTATTGGACAACGTATACACGCACAAAGATTCCCCTACTCCTAGCAAGATCCTATGTTGTCAAAGTCCCATATAGTCCTGTGGACCAAACTTCCAATAGTGTTGTAATCCACTGTATTATTGTGTGATTTGCCAAGGACAGATTTCTTCCAGCTGCATGGATCCTTCATACGCTCCAGTTTGTTTGAACCTCCAGGTACTAGCAGGCGATCTCCTGCTATTTCAACTTATTTCCAGCCGATAAAGCTCATTTCACCTGGAGAAAATGGCTGCTTTTGCAATTGGCATTGAAGTCCCTCCCCTCCCCAAACCCCGCCCTCCTCAGGCTCCACCCCAAAAACCTCCTACCGCTGGTGAAGAGGGACCTGGCAACCCTGGTGGGGAAACAAACCCAGTTCACCGGATTAGAGTCCGCAGCTCATGTGGAGGACCAGGGAATCAAACCTGGTTCTTCAGATTAGAGTCCTCCACTCTTTACCACTACACAATGCTGGCTCTCTACACCTCACTTAACCACTGCACCATTCAAGCAGGACACTACCCAGCATGGGTGTGTCCTGCCCATTCTTCCAAATCATCAGTAGGGGTCCTCCCTCCTTCAGGTTTCACTGCCAACCAATCAGAAGCTGGTGATGACTCATGACAGAGTCATCACCATATTTGTGGACAAGCCTCCCACTGGTGCCATCCTTGCTATTGTTTCATTGGCAGGATAAGACTTTTTTCTGCTTATATAGAAGAAGAAGAAGAAGAGCTAGTTTTTATACCCCACTTTTTCTTTACCTTTAAGGGGTCTCAAAGTGGCTTACAATTGCCTTCCCTTCCACTCCCCACAACAGACACCTTGTGGGGTAGGTGGGACTGAGAGAGTTCTGAGAGAATTGTGACTGGCCCAAGGTCACCCAGGTGGCTTCATGTGAAGAAGTGGGGAATCAAACCCAGTTCTCCAGACTGGAGTCTGCCGCTCTTAACCACTACACCATGCTGGCTCTCTTGGAATTGGCATTAATGTCTGTTTGGTGGTTGACTTAGTTCAGATTATTTACATTCTTTTTGAGTTGTGTACCCTGCTGCTGTGAGAATTGCTTTTATACTACTATTTTATGTTGTGTTATTTATTCTGTTGCTGCTATTAATAACCATATAACTCACTACTGCTATTTTTAGATTTGTATTTCTTAATTTTGTTTGCTACTTTGGATACTTTTTAGAAGGTGATATATACATGTTTTAAATAAATAAATGCTATTGTCTGTCATAATTAATGTTTCTATAAACCCTATTGATTAATCCCTTAGACTTCATCCTGAACTGAAGCCTAACTACATGTAACAGAATTAGCTCACAGTCACCTCTTGTTGTGCATACCTAACCTCTCCCTTCCCTTGATCCCCTTGATTATTAGTGCCCCCCCCCCACACACACACACTTTTGAAAATGAGAGTATAAGCTTCTTGAGGCTTACAACTGGAGATTGACACACGCTTGTCGTGGCTGGTTTGTCAGTTGCAAACGGAGGCCTGATTCTTTTGATGATCAATTTGACAGTTCCATTATTTGCCTTATAACCATGCGGTACTGTTCAGTTGGCTTTCTGCTGATGCATGTTCTCACACACCCTGATTGAGTACTATTACCCCCCCCCATCCTTTCTGCCTAACTGCTCTGCTCACCAGGCAGTTGTTTAAATAGACGGATCACTCACAAATCCTATACATCAGTCCTCAATAAATGCTGTTTCTCAACAAAATTCTGTGCTTTGTGTTTGCCTGTGTAGTCCTTGGTGACATTTAATGTCTGCCAATCAGTCTGAATCAGCAGTCCATATGCAGTTTTGAGAAAACCCGATGCAAACCAGTTCAGCAGGCATTTGAGGCTGCTCAGCATGAGCCAAACAGACAGGGAGATCAGCTCATATCTGATGGACACCTTTAAATGTGGTAAGTCTGACCATCAAACATATTCACAGCAAAATCTGCAGCAGCCCTGCTTACACTTAGATTGTACGCACATAAAGCAGCCTTATACTAAGTCAGACCATAGAACTATCAAGGTCTACATTGTCTACTCTGCTTACCAGTGGCTATCCACATTCTCAGGTCTTTTACTTCACCTACTGACTGATACTTTTAATTGGAGATTGACCCTGGGTCCTTCCACATGCCAAACATATGCTCTACCACTGAGCCTCTCCCCTTCTGTCCTCTTTCAACTAGGTGGCTAAAGTTTAGTTTACAAATACAAATGTAAGTCATATTTTCTCTCTATTGTATTCTCTAATTGGAGTGCAATCCAGCAAAATGCAGACTTTACATCAATGGGAAAAACAGTTAAGTGGAAAGGCCAGATCTAAAAACAGAGCAGACTACCTGTATATTAACACATCTGAGAAACAGTAAATACATTTTTATGCCCCCCCCCCATTTTAAAGACATTCTCTTGCAGGTCATATCTGTGTTTAACATATAAGAAAATGTAGTATGGTACTTGAGAAAATATTCTTCAGCACTGGGTCTACTTCTGGAGACCCAGAGAGTGAGAAGAGTTGGTTTTTATACGCCGACTTTCTCTACCACTTAAGGAAGAATCAAACTGGCTTACAATCACCTTCCCTTCCCCTTCCCACAACAGACACCCTGTGAGGTAGGTGAGGCTGAGAGAGCTCTAAGAGAACTGTGACTTGCCCAAGGTCACCCAGCTGGCTTCATGTGTAGGAGTGGAGAAACAAACCCGGTTCACCAGATTAGAGTCCGCCATTCATGTGGAGGAGTGGGGAATCAAACCTGGTTCTCCAGATTAGACTCCACCCCAATTCCAACATTATCTCTAAGAGATTCATCACTGTGGCCATATAATTATGTACAGAAAACATCCTGATAGATATACTGAATAGCAGAGGTTCAGGCATGCATGAGAATTAAGCAGAACATTTGCCCTTCCATAATTTCTCCCTGAATTATGATGTAAGACTTCAGAAATGCTAGTCTATACATTTATCATTTGATCAACTGTAATGTATGGTGGGGAAGTAAAATGCCTAAGTGCAAGTGAAACCACAGCTGCTGAAGAATAACAATAAATACTTAGAAGAGCCTTTTGCTGATGCATGGTGCATATTAACTATCACACATAATATCTCATTCATTTTCTAGAAACCAAGGCATAATTCGGGAAAACTAAATAATAGGTAAAATATGAATACAGACAGATATGGAAAACATTCTGATTTGGAGTAAGACTGACAAGTGGTAGTACTCTTTATTTTATTTCCTTAGGCTTCTTTTTCTGCATTGAGTAGCTAGTACATACAAACCACAGCTCCCTGATTAATCTACTTCTATGATACATATATTTCCAAACATGTATCTATTATATTCAAAAGTTTTTTTTTTTAACAGATGAATGTGCATTAGTGTGAATGTTCCTCAGTAATGGATACTAGTTAGAAGTAAGCATTTCTGGACCCTGCAAAGAGAGTAACTGGATGCCAGAAGGGAATAAGAGAGGGAAGTCAGTCAGATTTATGCAGCTGTACAGGTTCTGGTGCATTTATTTTTAAAGGGGTAAATTTCTTTACGTAAATGCACATATGGAACCTATAATGTACTTGCGTTGAAGAAAGCAAGTTGGAAGATGTCTTGAGACTTTCCAATCTGGAAACCTCACTTGGTCCAAAGTGCAGTGGCCAGGCTATTGTGAAGGGCTGATCACAGGGTTCCTATCACCCTGGGCTGAAAGATCCGGATTGGCTGCCCCTCTGTTTCCAGGTACAAGTGTTAGTTCTTACTTTTAAGGCCCTAAATGGGGCCAGGGTACCTGAAGGACCATCTCCTCCCATACTGTCAAGCCTTCCAATTAAGATATGCCTCTCAACGCTTGCTCTCTGTTCAAGGGCAACAGAGAGCAGGATTTGAGAGGCAGATCTTAACTGCAGGCTTGACAGTATGGGAGGAGATGGTCCTTCAGTTCTTCAGAGATGAGGAGGGTAGGGACAAGAGAGAGGGCATTTTCTGCAGTGGGACCTCACTTTGTAAAGCCCTCCCCCCTTGAGGCTCACTGGGTACCTATTCAATGTCTTCTAGGTGGCAGGCCAAAACATGTGTTGTTGTTTTTTTTAACCCAGGCTTTTAATTAGGAGTTCTATCTTTCCAGATGTTTTATCAGCTCCTTCTGGTCTGACGTCTGTTTGCTAGATAATTTTATGTTGTTTGGATGTTCCTAGGCTTGTTTTATTGGCTTGTTTTAATGTCTTCTTGTTTTTATATTGATAAATTATTATTTTAATTGTAAACCTCTTTGAACTGGACTCTGAACAGGCAGCATAAATATCTAAATGAATGAATGGATGGATGGATTAGTGCTGCTGTCAGAAGACTCATGCCAAATCAGACATAGCACACCGCAGAGCTCACTGGAAAGCTTACAAGATGACAGTGTGAGCAGCAAGGAAGCCTTTCCCCCCCCTTCTGCTACCATTGCATCTTCTGAATCTCATCCAGATAAATAATTTGAGATAGCATGCAGTCTTTTGACTTCCAAAATGGCATTTGTGGAGCAAAGGAATTCAGCCATTCCTTCGAATGTTTCTGAAAGATTATTTGCAGATAAAATCTCTCTGGCCGGGTCGGACTTGGATTCCAGCTTGAATTAGAGAGATGTTTTATGCATGGTCGCTTAACCCTCCTTTATTCCGTTTCAGCCAGGATCAATTTTTTGGGAATGCACGTTACCTCATTCCTTGGAAGCTCAACGCTGCTTCAACGCAAAACGAACCCAGCTTTTCCCATTTCTGGGCCAAATCAAACCGTTTTTCCTGGCTCATTCCAGAGCCACAGAGAGAGCATACACCTTTCTCTAGTTGAGCTTCACCCCACCCTTTTCAAAACCCTTCTTCAAGGCAGCCAAACAGGGGAAGCACCGAAGATTTGCTTCTCTCACAGCTAATCACGAAGCAGTGTGCAAAGAGGCAGGGATTCAAGTGCTTCCCGGGAGCTCTTTCTGAGCAAAATAAAGGCTTTTTTTAAAATGAGGTTTGGATTTCTCTCCCCCCCCCCTCTTTCAGATTGCTCCTTTTTTGTTCTTAAAATGCATTTTTATGTTGCAGTTGATTCTGGGGGTGGGGGAAGGAAGTCTTCTCTCAGGGTGAGTTGCGAAGTCAGCCAATTACAGAGCAGCATTTGAAGGGGTGGGACTTGATTTGAACTTGGGAGACTGCTTTTCTGTATTCATGCCTCCATTAGCACACAGTTTCATCCCTGATCATTCCAGCCAATGCATACAGTTTTCCCCAACCCTGGGTTACTTTGATCCTGGCTGAAATGGGGAATAAAGGAGGTTAAAGCGACCATGAATAAATGACCTAAGTGTTTTCTGAACACCCAGGACAAATCAAAGAACTACTAAACAAAATTTGCTGCCCCAGTCCTATCTGAATTTCTTTTTGCATTCATAAAAGAGTCAAATGCCCTGTGTTCAAAAACATGATAGAAATAGGTTCTTTCTGATTCAGTGCTCTAAAATAATGTATCAAATATTGCCATTAAAAGAAAGTATGGCTTTCTTTTTTATTGTTACAAAATTAGAGCTCTTATGCCTGCAGATGAATTCATTAGGAATGTCATAATTAATTATGGCAATTTAAATAACAGGCTTTTTAAAAAGAAATAAATAATAATTGATAATTGAGAGTAAGCACTGCAGGCATGGAAAATATGACAGAACAAAACACAATAAGGCAATTAACAATTTACATGAACTGGTTTGGCATGTTGATAAAAACAGAAAACCTCATTCTGTTTAACACAATAGTTAACCTTAGGATAGATTCTTAGGACCTACTGATTCTTTTTTTTTTTAACATTTCCTCCAGACATCAATAATTGCAAAACAAAAAAACATAGATAATGATCCAGAACCTCATGTAATAGGGTTGTCAGGTCCCCAGAAACCCAAACTCTTGGTGATGTCATGGAGCAAGAACTAGTAATCTCATTTTGAATAGCAGTCCTAACAGCCATACTTCCACATGCCGCTTGCATTTATACCATGTGGTGTCTGTTAATGTGTGTAGTCACAATCCTGTGACTTTGGGAAATCAACTATTCTCCGTATAAAAATCTCACATAGTAAATTAGCTATATGCTAAATATCAAATGTAATTGAGCTCTGTCAGATCATTGCTTCCTAACTCCAATATTCTTGTGCAGTAGTTACTGCAAGCAGACATGTATTAAAAGAAGCCATTGAGTCTGTGAGCTAGGCTACAGCCCTGTGATATCAACCTAACACCCCGAGGTCCTAAGAATGAGCCCCCAAATCAGAAGACCTGGCGATTCTATATATTCAAAACCTGACCACCAGATAGAGGAAGAATAACAACATTAACAACAACAAGTCAGTATGAAACAGTGGATAGAGCAATGAGCTTGGGTATAGGAAGGAATTTTAGGAAGTTTAGAGATGAACATTAATAGAAGTTAAAAAAAAACTTTGAATATATTTTGAAAGCTGTTTAATGCATAGGTAACTGTTAGCATATCAACAAATCTGGTTTATGTTCTGACTGCGTTGAGCTAAAGGTGGGATATATAAATGCTCTCAATAAATAAACAATAATCCTAAGCACGAATCCTCAGAAATAAATACCATTGAGTTCAATGGGATTTACTCCTTAGCATATTTAGGATGGCAGCCTCAAGCTACAGCTGTGGACTGAGGCTTCCTCCCCCTTTCTGTTGAGGCACAAGACATATTGAGATGGGCCTAGGGATGCCACTTTGGGGTTGGGAAATTTATGGAGATTTGGGGGTGAAGCCTGGAGAGGGTAGAGTTTGGGGGTAGTGTTGCCAGCCAGGTCCCCCCTTGCCATCGACGGGAGCTTTGGTGAGGTGTGTGATTTGCGAGCAAACAACCTGGAGAGTGGCAACACTAGATGGGCCACTTTCTCAGGTCGTGGACTGCAGAATGCTTTCATTCCCAGAAGGAGGCAATGGCAACAGTGGTGTTTAGGGGACAGGTGAGTGAGCCAGGAAAGAAAACCCATCGCTGGAGGACATGTACTTTCACTTCTTGTTTCTCAGATGTGTTATTGCTGTAACCTAATTTTCTGGCTCCTTTGTGAGGGAATGAAAGTGTCCCACAGCTGAACACCTGAGACAGAACTAGCCCGTCTCTGGCTACTGCCTGCAGGGCTCTTCATTCCCAACAGAAGAAGCAGAAGGTGGAAGCAGATAACAGCATTTAACAGTGCTATATGTTCATGAAAAGAGACCTCAGAGCATGTTCACAGTGATGCAAGCTTGTTTTTAATGTATGTCTTTACACACCCCAAACTGTAATTTCCCAGAGCTGTGAGGCTTTCTGAATATCTACTGTCAAGTCATTATTTCTTAGTAGGGTTAGGAGGGTGGGGTTTGGGGAGGGGAGGGACTTCAATGCCACAGAGTTCAATTGCCAAAGCAGCCATTTTTCTCCAGGTGATCTGATCTCTATCAGGTGGAGATCAGTTGAATTAGCAGGAGATCTTCTGCTACTACCTGGCAGTTGGCAACCCTAGCCTCCACATGAGATGCTTATGTCACCTATTACATTAAGCAATAACATTCCTTTTCAGTTTTAACCGCAGCACCTAATATTCAGAGACACTGCCTCTGAACACAGAGGTTCCATTTTAGGGTTGCCAACCTCCAGGTACTAGCTGGAGGTCTCCTGCTATTACAACTGATCTCCAGCCAATAAAGATTAGTTCACCTGGAGAAAATGGCCGCTTTGGCAATTGGACTCTATGGCATGGAAGTCCCTCCCCTCCTCAAACCCTGCCCTTCTCAGGCTCCATCCCAAAAATCTCCCACCAATGGGGAAGAAGGACCTGGCAACCCTATTTCTTAGGCAGAATTGAAGGAAAAACAAACAGAGCAATCCTATGCAGTATTACTCCATTCTAAAGGTAAAGGTCCCCTGCGCAAGCACCGGGTCATTACTGACCCATGGGGTGATGTCACATCCCGATGTTTACTAGGCAGACTTTGTTTGTGGGGTGGTTTGCCAGTACCCTCCCCAGTCGTCTTCCCTTTACCCCTAGCAAGCTGGATACTCATTTTACCGACCTCGGAAGTAGGGCTGACAATTCGGTTCGGCCCGAACTGAAAATCAACCGAATTTCCCCTGATTCGGTGCTTTTCTGTTCGGACGGATCCGAACTCAAAACTGGCGGGCAACCGGGGGGGCCGAATTCAGCGAGTTCGGGAGTTCGCGAATAAATTCGGCCAATTCGGCCGTCAGTAAGCAGCATAACCGTCAGTAAGCAGCATTCTCCTCCCCCGGCCATTCGGTGGGCAAGCTGGGTCTTCTTCTGGCCAATCAGTCAGGATTGAGTACTGGAGGAATCAGCTGATGTGCGGCCCGGCCAGGGAGAGAGAGAGAGAGAGCGAAATCCTCGTGTGTGTGTGTGGGGGTGCTTGTACACATTCGCTCCTTTCTGTGGCTGCAGGGGGCGCATTTTTTGGGGTACAGACACAAAACTTTCACTGGAACTTCAGATGAAGCTTCTAAGTTTTGTAAACATTGAGTCAGGGGGTACCGAGATATGGGCTCCCCCCTTTTTTCTTTCCATGGCTGCAGGGGGCGCATTTTTGGGGGTACAGATCCCAAACTTTGAGCGGAGTTTCAGACCAGTGTTCTTAAGATACCCCCCAAGTTTTGTAAACATTGGGTCAGGGGGTCTCGAGATATGGGCTCTCCCCCTTTTCCCTCCCCCCTTTTTCCATTTATGTGGCTGCAGGGGGCGCTTTTTTGGGGATATAGCCCCCAAACCTTTAGCATAGCTTCAGTGAATTATTCTTAAGATACTACCCAAGTTTTGTAAAGATGGGGTTCAGTGGGGGCAGAAATATCGCCTCCCCCCTTTTCTCTTTCCATGGCTGCAGGGGGCGCATTTTTTGGGGGTGCAGATCCCAAACTTTGAGCAGAGTTTCAGACCAGTGTTCTTAAGATACCCCCCAAGTTTTGTGAACATTGGGTCAGGGGGTCCCGAGATATGGGCTCCCCCCTTTTCTCTTTCCATGGCTGCAGGGGGCGCATTTTTTGGGGGTGCAGATCCCAAACTTTGAGCGGAGTTTCAGACCAGTGTTCTTAAGATACCCCCCAAGTTTTGTGAACATTGGGTCAGGGGGTCCCGAGATATGGGCTTTCCCCTTTCCCCTTTCCCCTTTTCCCTATTGGGATGAATGGAGCAGCCGATCCTGTGTGTGTGCATCTCCTCTCCAGAGCAAAACGTTCCGTGCCTAATTGGAATCATCTTGGATTACAGCCCCTCTTGATGGAACAGAAGACAGCCACAGTAAGACCCCTTTGGGGGCTTTAATCTATAATTTTTCTCCTGTGTATGTGTGTGTGTGTGTGGGGAAAGCAGAGTCTGTGTGTGTGTGGGGAGGGAGCAGTTTCTGTGGGTGGGGGGGAAGCCAAAGGGGGCTTTCGTCGGTTCTGCCTGGGGTGTGTGTTCCCCCTCGAGTTACTTCAACAGTATTTAATTAGATTATATAGTATACTTTCAGTTTCCTGACCTTCTCTTAAGTTACTGCATTTAGGAAAATCCTTGCTTCTCTACAATAGCTTCCTCTATTGCTTCCTGAACATTTGATTAAAGACAAGAGGACTGTTTCATTAATCCTTAGCAGTCCTTTCCCTTAAATGGCATGTGTAGTGAGTGATGATTCATCTATTTCAAAGAAGGCACATTAATTCAGAATGGGTGGCACCTCTCAAGGCTGAAGATGTGTGTTTCTGAAGGTTTTGTGTTCAGCTGCAATCTACCAGCCAGGTAAACTGGAATAGGCAGACTTCAGGGCTGATTATTTTGATGCAGGACATCCCCCCCATACAAATGGCATGCATTCCCAACTGGAGCTGTAGACTTCAGTTACAAGCCAGAGGAAGTCCTCCTATTTTGCAGAGGTCCAGAGTAGGGTTGCCAGGTCCCTCTTTGCCACTGGCAGGAGGTTTTGAGGGCAGATACTGAGGAAGGCGGGGTTTGGGGAGGGGAGGGACTTCAATGCCATAGAGTCCGATTGTCAAAGCAGCCAATTTCAATTTCAGTGCCTTTATTGGCATACTAAGTACAATCAATAAGAATAAAACTAGCTACTGTACATCATTTTACCTCGTCTCTTAATTACATCATCAAAAAATTTGGCTACAGATTCGATGATCTCAGGACTTTGGGAAGATAATATGTTCATCTTAGTGTCATCAGCTTGGTTAGCATAGTTTGATAAAATAGGGTTTAAAAGTGCAGCACGAGTTTCGCAGTAAAAAGGACAGTACAAAAGAATATGGTCAGTACTTTCTATCTCTCCCATAACACAATTACACACTCTGGCAGAGTATGGAATTTTCTTATACAGTATCTCCCAAACAGAATGGCAGAAGGGAGATTGTCAAAGCAGCCATTTTCTCTATCGGCTGGAGATCAGTTGTAATAGCAGGAGATCTCCAGCTAGTACCTGAAGGTGGGCAACCCTAGCCCAGAGTGATCCTTGTCAACCACGTAGGCCAGCTGTCAGGATCAAAACACTGTATGAGGAATTTCTACTTTGGTTTAAATGTTACTTTGGATGTTGCACAGCAGGGATGGGAGACCTTTTTTGAACTGGTGGCTATTTTAAAATGATTGTGGAGAAATGGTCTGATGAAGATCTACTCAAAATGGAGTTTGGCTGGCAATACTTACTTGGTCATGTGTAACTCCTTTTGATGTTTCTTATATTTTGATAAGTATACAGGGATTCCTGCTTCATTACCAATGCAAATTTCTCTACACTTACTACCCCTCTGCATATCACACTGAATCCAATCATGCCTGCTAATGTCATTTACATTGCCATTGTGTTTCTAATTCACGCTTCCCTACTTAAGGATTGATGGACTCACATTCTAGCTGCATCTGAAGAAGTGCGCTCATGAAAGCTCATACCCTGCTAGAAACTGTGTTAGTCTTTAAGTTGCTACTGGACTCTTGCTCTTTTCTATAAGTATACTGTATATTTTGCAATTTACACCTTTGTTGATGGTATATTGAATATTGTTTACAATTGTATGCTTGTCACATTCTTCATATCGCGAGTTCAGGTGGTGCATTTATTTTATAGCTTACAATGCACCCCTATTTTAACTATACCTTCTTGTACTTGTGTACATGGTTTCTGACTTCAAATAGAAACCTGAGGAAGTCCTATGTTGCAAAGTCCCAAGATTGTCCTTTTCAGCCACGTGACTGAAACACTGGTTCTAAACAGTGGATGGGGCTTTTCTGCTTGGATTAGTCTAGCATGTCAGCTCTATCTCTGTGTTAACCCACTGCAGCCTAATTAGCTTCTAGGATGATCTAGCAAGCTATCCAGTAAGTTCAAGTAGGTTTCTCAGGCTTCAGAGATCAAGCCTTTTGAGTGGTGTAGCTGTCATTTGATATCTCCAGGCTTTTCTTTTTGGACTGCCCGCTCTCTGGATGAATCCTTGTTTTATCTATCTGCCTGACCTGCTTCACTGCCTATTTGCCCTTAAGTCCATCTGCAGTTCTGGTACTGGCTTACTTTAGGGTGAGGTCATCTGTGAGGCGAGGTGGTTGTCTCAGGCAGCAGATTTTGCCCAGGAGCTGGTGGAACTACTTTTCCTCATCGATCCCCTCCCAAACCATCATGGCTTCCTCAGCTCTTGCAACATTCTTCCTCTTGTGAGTGTGCAACCATCATTTTGGTGCCCTGGTAACACCGGAGGAAAATTGGAAATGATGTGAGGTAAGGGATGATGGCAGGTGGCAAAATGTCTGGAGCGGTCACAGGCTTGATTGTATAAAGTTCATTAGAATATCAGTCTGTTACATTCAATCAGTCTCTCTGGTTATTGATACTTCTTAGGTTAGTTTCCTAGGATTAGCTCTGGCGCTTGATTCTTGGCCTGAAGCCTCCAAAATGCCCCTGACACCAATTCGTACTGAAACATGCAAGGTGGAAATAATATACTATATAATGCCAACCCAGCAATTTCTTGTTGACACAGAGAGACTCTAATACAGATGTGCAAATCTGTCACTCTCTACAGTTCATTCTAGGGCTGTCGATTCAGTTCGTCCCCAACCGAAAAACAGCTGAATTTTCCTCTATTTGGCGGTTTTTAGTTTGGATGGAACTGAATTTTTAAAAGGCATGAAAACAACGAGCCGAATTCAGCGAGTTCGGGGCGATTGCCGAATAAATTCCACAAATTCGGGGGCTCCGAATCAGCAGCATAACCATAAAGGCATTAAAAACACACTCGCTCCTTTCCGCGGCTCTGGGGGGCATGTTTGGAGGTAGAGGTCCCAAAATTTCAGTGTAGCTTGAGGTGACCCTTCTTGCAAGAACCCCAAAGTTTTGTAAAGATTGGGTCAGGGGGTCCCGAGATATGGGGCCCGGAAGGGGTCCCCCACCCCTGCCCATTACAGCCTTTAAAAACACATTTGAGTTGGGCTGTATCATTACCCCGGCCCGGGGGTCTGGTCTGGTGGTTGCCTCGGCAGTTGGGCCATACCATTACCCCAGCCTGGGGGTCTGGTTGCCTCGGCAGTTGGGCCGTACCATTACCGCAGCCCAGGGGTCTGACTAAAAGGCAATTAATCCCGAGTTATGGGGTCCCCCCCCAATCCACCCATTGGAATGAATGGGAGCAGGCAATCCTTAATGTGAATCTAGAGAGCGGCAAATCCAAGGCAAAACCTCCTGTGCCAGAGAGTATGTGTGTGTGAGCCTGCTAGAATCGTATTGGATAGGGTTACTCCTGAGTCCTCCCAGTCCCTGCTCCTGATAGAAGAGAAGAAGACATCCACAGTAAGACCCATTTGGGGGCTTTTCTCTATAATTCTCTATAATTTTTTCTGTGTTTGTGTATGTGGGGGGGGGGAGATTCTGTGTGTGTGTGTGAGTAGAGAGAGTGGGGAAGCCAAAGGGGGGTGGGTTTACCTGTTCTGCTGGGGGGTGGGCTTGATTGCCTCTGTGTGGGACTGTGCTTTCTACTGTTTTCACTGGTTGCCAACTTCGTGTGGAGTTAACTGTGGGTCAGTGAGTCTCTCTCTGGCTGGTTCCTATTGTTTCCAATGAGCTGTGCAGCCGCTCCTGTTGTTTCGAATGGGCTAGCCTGTAATTCGTTTTAGTACATCCCCTGTAATGTATTTCAGTGGAGTCAATGCAAGTCAACCGACATTCCCCTCTCCCATTATCTTCAATGGGCTGGGCAGCCTCTCACACTGCTTCCAATGGGCTGACTTGTCATTCATTTTAGTACATCCCTTTTAATGGCTTTATTCCAATGGGCAGATGGGGGGACCCCTTCCGGGCCCCATAACTCGGGGGGCCCTGACCCAGTCTTCACAAAACTTGGGGGTGCTTGCAAGAAGGGTCTCCTCAAGGTATGCTGAGATTATGGGACCTCTACCTCTAAACAGCCCCCCCCCAGAGCCGCGGAAAGGTGCAAATGTGTTTTTAATGCCTTTATTCCTGTGGGTGATTTGGGGGGGACCCCTTCTGGGCCCCATATCTCAGGACCCCCTGACCCAATATTTACAAAGCTTGGGGGTTCTTGCAAGAAGGGTCCCCTTAAGCTACGCTGAAATTTTGCGACTTCTACCTCCAAAAATGCCCCCCCCCCCGGAGCCACGGAAATTTGTGAATGTATTTTTAATGGCTTTATTCGTCCAAATTTTTTCACGAACTTGGAACTTGGCGCTGAATTCCACAGATCCGAATCGGGGGAGTTCAGACTTCGGCATTTCTCGAATCAAAACGGGCTGAATTTTGCCAAATCTGAATTTTACTGAATTGTTTTTTTCAACAGCCCTAGTTCATTCCTCACAATGGTTAAGGTCACTCCGCACATGCATTGTTACATACTCAGAACTACCCCTCCACGGCCCTCAGTCCCTTGAGACTCAATGAAGTCATATCTAAGTATTCTACCTTAAAACATTTGTAGCCATTTGGGGGTATGAAGGTTTTCTGGAGAACTTCAGCAAAGTTTTAAACATGAACATCTGGCTCCTTAAACTGACTGACTGCTCTGCCACGCTTATATTCAAATTGATGCCATTTTTCTTGGGTAATGTAGAGAGGAGAAAGAGAGATTGCATCAGTTCTTGCCACACTGCAAGAAAATTTAAATCCATGACCTTATGGTGTTTAGTTTAACCGGGCCAGAAGATGAATATTTTTTCCAGTGTTTTCCAAACAGGAAGGAGCCCGTAGATGTTAGGCAGCTCATCTGTGGTTAAAACAAAAGAATGTGGGAGTATTTCATTTTGAGCCTTGCACCTGGAATCTCACAGAGCCAGATGGCTGGGATTCTTTTCATCCTGGGTTTACTGGCTCTAGTGAATTGTAGCTCAGACATTCCGGCTGCTGGTTTGGCAGAGAAGCTCAACGGTGCCAGTTTCCCAGATATCCGTGTAGCATTATAATGACAAAATATTGTCGAAGGCTTTCACGGTCAGAGTTCATCGGTTCTTGTAGGTTATCCGGGCTGTGTGACCGTGGTCTTGGTATTTTCTTTCCTGACGTTTCACCAGCAGCTGTGGAACCATTAACATACCACACCCTCATTAGCACATTATCTTGATACTTACAGGACAATGATTAGCACATTACCTTTGATACTTTTGGAGGACAATGATTCAGCTCAAACCCAACCCCCTTCTGACTATATATTACTCTTCCTACACTCTTGACACTGAGAGACACTGTCCTTTAGTGTTACTCCTCTAAAGATGCCACAGCTGCTGGCGAAACGTCAGGAAAGAAAATACCAAGACCATGGTCACACAGCCCGGATAACCTACAAGAACCGATTATAATGACATCTTGGAAATACAGAGGGAATATTGATGCTGCACACTTATTTGTGTGGGCTAAATGATCATCTAATACATCTGCCATGAATTCAACTTCCTGAGGGTAATTTTTGATACGGCAGGTTTTTCTTCACAAAACGGATCCACGAGGTACTCCCCTGAAGAAAAATATGGTCTGTTGAATCAGCTTCCATCTATAGCATAGATTTTCTGCTATACTAGATGTATCATTGATTATCTGAATAATTGATCTAATGGAAGAAAAAAAGTATTATTGGAAGCAAATTTTAGATTAAACATTGAAATTATGTACATTTGGAACATTTGTGGAAAAATATGGCAGACTTACTGAAATTTTGTTGAACACATTTTTATCCTGCCCTTCTTCCTCAGAGCTCAGTATGCCATGCATGGTTCTCCCATCCTCCATTTTATCCTCACAGCAACTCTGTGAGGTAGATTAGGCTGGCAGAGCTCCGGGTGACTGCTGCAGGTGTTTCTCCCATCTTCCGTTTTATTGTCACAGCGACTCTGTGAAGTAGATTGGGCTGAGAGAATATCTCTCAAGATCAAGCAGTAAACTTCAGGGCAAGTTTGTTTTTATGTATTTTATTGTACTTCATTTATATTCCGTGTTTCTCCCCAGAGAGGACCCAAAGTAGCTTCCCATATTCTCCTTTTGTCTATTATATGTGAATTTAACCCAGATCTCTCCAGTCCTAATATGACAATCTAACCAGTATACTACACTAGTGCAAGCAATCTATGATGATGATGAACTCTGATGATGAAATCTGGTCAAGTATCTATCAAAATATCACTGGATGAAAGCCTCTCACTAGATATGCAGTGAGTATAAAACGATGGATCCCTTCACACTGTTACCTTTCACATATCTTCAGTAACATCTAGGATCAACAATGCTGGGTTTTTAAACTATATACAGCAAACCCCTCAGCAGAGTTACACCCTTGCACTTTTTTTAGCCCGTTCATTTTAACTGAAAGGTATAACTCTGTTTAGGATTGCACTGCTGGTTACTTAGTTTATAGCACTGCCGTATGTTCAAGTGAAATCAGTACCATGATGCTGTTGTTGACCATTATACAGACTCTTTAAATAACACAGAAGAACAGGGAAGAGATTCACAATTTAGGTCTAATTTTTATAAAATCTAGTCTTGACTGCCCAGGCAAGAAAGGATCTACATACAGATACAAAGTAGATCCAGTGAGCCCCTACTTAATTATTGTTTATCACTAAACTAACTAAAACCACAAATATTGTTGGAAAAAACACAGGTACATGAATCATTGCTACTTACAGGACAGAAATCTCTAATTTTAATTTACTTGGACTTTGGTTTACTTCCACAAATGAATTATGGCTTAAACCCTCAATTAATTATAAATTACTTCCCCTGTGAAGATCCCCTTCCCCCTATGGTTTGTTGCATCAGCTACCAAGTGTGCCTCCGGGTGTTCTGATACCAAAACCTAGGTATAAGTCAGCTTTTGACTAAGCTAGGTGGGAATTTTAATGGGAACTGAATCATCCTAACCATTGCATACTGAGCTCACAAAATATCACTATCACAGATAACAGATCTTCCTCTTGCATAAATTCTTTGAAGGATAAGTTCAGCAGCTCAGGAAACTGCCACAGTATTGCTCTCGAGTGCTTTCAGCAGTTTAACATTTGGAGTAAGAGAATGTATTTCCTACTCGTCTCTATGAATATCAATAGGTAACCATGATTTTTCACACTCAGTTTGGACATAGTGTTCACTGAGGCCTGGGACTCCTAGTTAAGCTGCCATAGCCTTACAACTAACGCACATCCCTTAGCAGAGAAGGATTTATGCACAACCAAGGTAAGCTACATCTTAGGGCCCTCAAGTTATGTCTTGATCTATCCCTGACCCTTTGGGGATGATCAATAAGGAGACAAACTTTTGTTTGCAGGCCCATGTGGGTGAAAGAAGCCATGGCTGGCTGCAGCTCCCCATTGAGTAAATGTTGTGATAGATATGGTTGTTTGTGGCATACAGCAACACTGCAGGCTGTTGGCTCAGTAGACAACTGGTGTGGTGTAGTAGCTAGAGTATCAGACTGGGACTTGGGAGAACTGGGTTCGAATCCCCTGATCTGCCATGAAAGTTTGCTGGCTGGGTAGGGTTGCCAGCTGAGTGCTGGCTACTGATGGGAGGCTCAGAGGAGTGGGGGAAAGCAAATCACCATTTCTCCAGTGGAATCCTAGAGTGTCAACCCCAGCACGATGACATCACTTTAATGTTTGTGCCAGAAGTGATGTCACACTAAATGACAGCAATTTCCCCACCTTTTCCACCTACTACTGTACCAATCAACAGCAGGGGTCAGGTGCTGCCAGCAAGACCTGGCAGCCCTATGCCAGGTGACCTTAGGCCCATCACTCTCTCAGCATAACCTACTTCACAAGGTTGTTGTTGTGAGGATAAGGTTGAGGAAAGGGGACACAATGTGATAAGCTTCTTTGGTTCCTCATGGGTTAGAAAAGTGAGGTATATTTTTTTTAAAAGCCTGAGGACTGTGAAACCAACACTGTCTATGCTATGCACTTAGGGGTGCCAGCTCCTGGCAACCTGGAGATCTGGGGGTGAAGCCTGGGGAAGGTGGGATTTGAGGAGAGGAAATACCTCAATGGAATATAATGTCATAGACCCCATCCTCCAAAGAAGCCATTGTCTCTAGGAGAACTGATCTCTGTAGTCTGGACATCAGTGGTAGTTCCTGGAGGTCTCTCCAGGCCCCACCCTGAAGTTTGTATGAATCTGCAGTGGCATGGAAACTATGTCAGCTACTGCAGCAGAGTTTTGCCTGGTGTACCCCTGCGTCACTTTTGGGTAAAGAAACATAACTTGTTCACTGACCTTTTCTGCTGCAGAATATTAATGCTATTTACATCTCTGATGAGCTACTCATGATCTGAACTGGCTCTTCTTACCCATGTATATTTTACCCTGGGCAGTTGGGCCTTGTCTGTGAAGCAATGCAAGACTTCGAGTTTTCATATTACTACTCTTTAAATCCCCACATTTTCTCTTCCTGTATCGTAGGGAATTGAGTCATCTAGATATTCAGAAGATTTTAATAAACTGAAATCCAATTTGTGCAGAATGTTAGGGCTCATTCCTTATATCCACCCACCTGTACTAGAGTAATACTAGCCATAATACTCTCAGCAGCTGTCTCTGGCACACAAAGTCTGAATAAATTTCAAAGCTCCCTACCTTCCAACACATAAGAAATGAGATTTTAAAAGATGAGTAAAAAGGGATACTGTGAATTAAGACTTCCCTCCTGGTCTCCCTTCCAAATTCTATTGCCCAAAGAGAATTCTTGGATTACATCCAGCCATTTGCTTTGCTCTGTATTAATACATATTTAAAAAGCAAGAAAGTCATGCAAAATAACATGATAAATAGCACTGCTGCTAATTTGAAGCATAATATAATGAAATGCCAGTTTCCTTCAAAATAGGTTATTGTGCCAATATTTTACAATCAGTTTTATCTGGGGCAAGACAAATGGGGGACTGGCTAGAGAAGGGCTGTGGTTCATTGGCAGAGCATGTGCTTTGCACATGCTTTACCCAAGACCTGATAGAGGTAGACAGATCCATTTGAAAGAATTCTCTGGGCATTCTGACTCCACCAATAGAGGTTTTAATTTTTGTTAGAGATGGGAGTATAGAGATATGTCGGTGTGGATCCAGGAAGCAGTCCACACATATGGCGAGTCTTGCTCTTAACCTGATCTTCTGTTTTGACCAAATGTTAAATGGGAGTTAATGGGGGAAATCTCTTCTGTTTTGTTATCATGGACTGACTGTTAGTTTAGGAGGTTCAGACACATGGGTGCTCAAAATATTTTCATGGTTGGGGACAATTTAATATGGTCTGCCTCTGAAGATGATGGATTTTAATGGGTTCTTAGTTGCCCTCAAGTAGTTCTCTGCTACCATATTTGACACGACTGTTGAAGTTACAGAGACCTCTGGAATTACGAGATTACCAATATAATTCCCAGGTGCCTTATCCCATCTAGCAGAACCCACGCAGCTCATTCATTTATTGAGAAGTTAAGACGAATCAAGTGAGTTGTGTAGCAGTTAGAAGTAAGCAGAGAAAGGTTGGGCATGATTAAACGTGGGGTGGGACACCAGTTTGTTCCTACTTTGTGGTAGCGATGCCAGCAAAGCACAGTTTTCTTCTACTACTGCATCTGTAAAAAGCCATGTACTTATTCCATGTTGTGAGTGGGCTTCTCTGGCAGGCCCTTGATGATGTAAACTTGGATGAATCAGAGGCTTGCTGTGATTTATTAGGCATTTTGAAGATAAAATTGATTTGGATGCTAATAATATAGGAGATTAGTCTCAGAACGTTAACAAAGAGTTATAGTTAAGTCACAGTTGCTTGGCTTCATTTCAGTTACAGTGTTCTGTGTTCGGGTACTGTGAGCTTGGAAAAGCGTTTATAGTATCTAGATGGAGGAGATTGCTTGGATAGATCCAGAGAGTAGTGGATGCTTCCTTGAACAGAGACCCCCCCCCCCAAGAAGACTTTTTACAACTCAGCTGTGTCCAGGGCACATGGTTGTCATCACTTGATGCCACTGGTGGGGTGGATGGGCCATGGGTCAGTCTTTAACCCTTGCCTTCAAAAAACTGGCAGCCTTAAATATGAGTAGTTTAATTCCAATATTAAAGAATCTGACTTATTTTTTTTTCAAATGGCACAGACATATCACCTTTGTAGGAGGTAGAACATAACCAAAGCACCGTCTTTTCTTCCCCTCCTGCCACAAATAATCTGATTTGTAAAAAGAAATGGGAGATCTCTGAAGGGTTCATACAGATCCACGCCAGCCTTTCCAGAAAGTGAAAGCTGTCTGTGTCACTCTGAAAACCAAACAGGGGAGTCTTTGCATAAACTTATATAACAAAAGTTCCAGGAACCAAGCTGCATATTACAGCGCCAGATCTATTTAGTATGAAATTCAATGCATTATTCTTTTGTCTCATTCATCTAACTAAAATGTCTCTCGGTTCCTATCATAACCACACTCATCATACTTAACAGTTTTCATAATTAGTTAATCATTAACAAGCTTTTCATCATAGCCTTCCTTTTGCTCACTGTGTGGCTCCCATTTATTCAAAGGAATCAGCCATCATTTGTTGCAATAAATACCATTAATTGTTTATGGATTAGCTTTCATTTTAATGAAATGTACAGTAATTGGGACCAAAGATGGAGTAGATTTTCCATATTAAAGGGGCTGTCTTTTTAAAAAAAGGATATCATTTCATTTATATTGTAAAGCTATGGATCCCCACATGCTAGATTTTGGGTTGTAATTCATAACCATACCACTGTAGTAGTTTTTCTGTTTTCTTGAAAGAAATGCCATACCTCAGAAGAGATCTGATTCTTAACAAAAGCTGTTTGGAAATCTGCATTTTCATGGGGGATGAGGTGTAATATTTGAACATATTTAAGTGAGTCTGCAGTTCCCTTTGCTGATTTAATCAAAACCACTATTTTATGTGGTTTGTTGAAAAGAGAACGCTCTCTTCTTCATTTTTATTCCTGTGTGCATTACCTCTATTAAAGAATTTTCTTCCACAGGTTCCCACTTATGCATATGTGCAGAGCCAAGCATGCACATAAGGTGTGTCATTTTTTTCTGCCCTGCCCTGTGGTTGCTGCTGCCCACTCCCATGCATTTTTAAATGGAAATCCCACAGAAATCAGCAAGGTTGCCTGCAGACCATAGCCTGTATAGTTTTCATTGTTGTGTTACTTGTCAGACTCTAAAAAACATCAAGATGATTTATAAACCAATGTACAAAATAACATGATTAGGGGATTGGGTTGCCAGTTCCCCCTTTGCCACTGGCCGGAGGTTTTGGGGGTGGACATGGGGAGGGTTGGGGTTTGGAGAGGGGAGGGACTTCAGTGCCATAGAGTGCAATTGTCAAAGGGGCCATTTTCTCCAGGTGAACTGATCTCTCTCGGCTGGAGATCAGTTGTAATGGTGGGACATCTGCAGTTATACCTGGAGGTTAGCAACCCTATTAGGGGAAAATGCAGTAAAATCAGAAATGGCAAATAGACTTCATACCCGTCTCAAATGCTTGGAAAAGAACCAAGTTTATTGACCAGTAGGGTTGTCCAGTGACCAACTTGCAGGCAGGAGTTCCACAATTGTTATGCCTTCACCAAGCAGCTGTGCTCAGAACAAGATCTGGTGTCCTTAAAAGATGGATTCCCAAGAAAGATTTGTCTCTCCCATCTGTACCATTTAGAGTTGCCAACTCTGGGTTGGGAAATTCCTGGTGATTTGGGGGGTGGGATCCAGGGACAGTGGGATTTGAAGAGGAGAGGGACCTCAGCAGAGTATATTGCCATTCCTGGAGATTTTGGGGGTGCGGTCCAGGGACAGTGGGATATAAAGAAGGGAGGGACCTCATCAGAATACACCCGCCAAAGCAGCCATTTTCTGCAGGGCAGCTGATCTCTGTCATCTGGAGATTAGTTGTTATTCTGGGAGATCTCCAGCCCCCACCTGGAGAATGGAAATCTAAGTACCACTCAACCTTAGGGCACTATGCATCAAAGTGATTGGGATCCTGCCTATTTTCTTCTATTTTTTCCTCCTCTTGTATGGGGATGGTGGTGCTAGATATTCTCTTATTTATTATTTGAGGTATTTTAATGATTTTTTTTTTACAGTCATGAGACGCTTCTGAGACTGGAAAGTAGGTGAAAATATTTGAATGATTAAATAAAATTTAAAAACCAAACTGGTTTGTCTGTCAAATTAAGCATTGAAAATATCCTTGTTTATAGGGTACAGAGTTACAATGAAGAAGAAGAATTGGTTTTTATATGGCGTCTTTCTCTACCACTTAAGGAAGAATCAAACTGGCTTACAACCCACCCACCCCGCAATAGACACCCTGTGAGGTAGTGGGGGCTGAGAGAGTGTGACTAGCCCAAAGCCATTGCCACTGGTCACAGGTGTGTGCTAAGAGCCAATTCAAATGTGCACTGACATCATCCAACCAACCTTTCTATGTACGTGTAGTTTTAGTCCATATAACATGTTAATACATACATCCACCATGTCAATATTACATTCATTTATTTATTACCTGTATGTTCAGACTCAGGAGGGAAGGCGGCATGGTATAGCCCAATCTTGTCAGATCTCGGAAACTAAGCAGGGTCAGTACTTGGAAGGGAGACCTTCAAGGAAGACTCTGCAGAGGAAGGCAATGGCAAACCACCTCGCTTAATCATTTGCATTGAAAGCCCTTTGCTGGGGTCGCTGTAAGTCATCTGCTACCTGACTGCACTTTACACACACACATATTCAGACTTTCTTTTCCAAACAGAAAGCTGAAGGTGGCTAACCAATAGCAAATGGTGAAAGCTGACCAATGGAAGGAACCTTGCAGTCTCTCCTTTCCTTTTATGAAGAGTGGCTGGCCACAGATAATATGGTACTGAATTAAGGTTGCCAATCTCCAGATACTAGCTGGAGATCTCCTGCTATTACAACTGATCTCCAGCAAATAGAGATCAGTTCACCTGGAGAAAATGGCCGCTTTAGCCATTGGACTCTATGGCATTGAAGTCCCTCCCCTCCCCAAACCCCACCCTTCTCAGGCTCCACCCCAAAAACCTCCCTGCGGTAGCAAAGAGGGACCTGGCAAACCTCTGCTGAATGACACTGAAACGCTATGTGGCTTTCGGATGGCCTGCTATGAGCACATTCAGATATATAAGGGTCAATGGACTATTACGCAACAGATGAGTGCAATTGTCCTTTGACATCGTTTAACTGACAAGTAGCTATGAGAGGCTGTGAAGAAAAGTTTTATTTTTCAAAGCAATCATGCTAAAGGGAATTAAAGGATTACAACATTATTCCAGAACAATGGCTCAGTCCTTCGAGTGGATCCATGTGGAAATTTAATGCAGAGCAGTCAATGAGGTATTGAGATACAGCTCAGCAGTGATTTTAGGAGATTTGCACCTAAAGGTCAGGCACAGTTGACAAGGTAAATTGCTCCCTTCCCCACTGATAATTACAGTTACCATTTTTTTATTTCAAAAATTCTGGTACCTAGGTGAAGCCTGGGATAATTCAGAGGACAAACCAAAATGGGAGAACAACTAATAACTTGGTGGTAGCAAACATGGTTAGATCGACTGTGCGAATACAACTGTGCTTGATGCTAGGTGAAGGAGCTGCATAGCAAAGTGGCTGTATAAGAACAACCACCACAGCTGTGAGTGCCAGGTTCCTATACTGTTCTGTTATCGCTGCCTCTGCCTCTCTCGCCTCAGCAGATCCTGTGTAGGGTTGCCAACATCCAGGTACTAGCTGGAGATCTGCTATTACAACTGATCTCCAGCCAATAGAGGTCAGTTCACCTGGAGAAAATGGTTGCTTTGGCAATTGGACTCTATGGCATTGAAGTCCCTCCCCTCTCCAAATCACGGCCTCCTCAGGCTCCACCCCAACAACCTTCCGGCAGTGGCGAAGAGGGACCTGGCAACCCTAATCCTTTGGGATAGCAGAGATATAGGGTTGTCAACCTCCAGGTACTAGCTGGATCTCCAGCAGATAGAGATCAGTTCACCTGGAGAATATGGCCACTTTGGTAGTTGGACTCTATGGCATTGAAATCCCTCTCCTCCCCAAACCACACTCTCCTCAGGCTCCGCCGAAAAAACCTCCCGCCGGTGGCGAAGAGGGACCTGGCAACCCTACAGAGATAGCACGAGTCCTTTAGCCTCTCACATAGCAGTGTATAAAATGGGACATGGGGATTAGCTCAACAACCAGGCACATTCGTGTGCATGTGTAAGTTCCATAAAGCAAGCACAAATACAGAGTGAAAATCACGATGCTGGATTTAACTTCTTAAAAAAATACTGGCAATTGGTCCAACCTTCTGGCTTTTAGACAAAAAAATTCTGGGAACTAGCCCAGATGTCAGTTTGCAATCATGGGAAAAATACAATATGTTCCAGACAATCCTTGCTCTGTTTCTCAGTGTAGGAGTGTGTGGCTGTCCTCGACAAGAGCCAGGGCTTTTTCAGCCGTGGCTCCAGCCTGGTGGAATGCCCTGCCTAGTAACATCAGGGCCCTGTGGGACCTGAAAGACTTCCGCAGGGACTGTAAGACAGGCCTACAATTGAGGGCAGCTGCAGGTGTCGTCGGAGCTGGCCTCCCTACCCCCCTTCTTTTTATTTGTATGATCCTGCATTTGTATTGATCTGAGGGAGACCTGCCTGTTTGCTGCTTCTCAGTGAGTGCTATATACTAGTGTGCGCTATCTATGGTTTTATCAGTTAGAGGATTGCTGCAGTATATTTTATTGTTTTAATTGTTTTATTGATATACTGGAAGAGGTTGATTTTGTTGTTGTTACCTGCCCTGAGCCTGGCTTTGGCCAGGAAGGGTGGGCTATAATTTGAAATAATAAATAAACAAACAAACCTCGTTGCAGTTTTTTTGCTGCCCAAAAAGTTTTTTAGCAGGACAAAACCTATTTCTAATACAAACATATCTGCTTTTAAACTAGAGCAGGGATGGGGAACCTTTTTTTTTTTTTTTTTTTTTTGCCAAGGGCCATTTGGATATCTTGGACATTATTCGGGGGCCATACAAAATTTATATATATAAAATGTATATATATAAAACAAAAAGTGATCAGCAGTGCAATCTTATGCAGGTCTACTCTAAATCCTACTCAACTCCAGTCAGCAGGGCTTACTCATTGGAAAGTGTCAGTAGGTTTGCCTGCAGATGTCTAGGATCTTAACCTTTTGGCAACCTACCCATTTTGGTCCAGAGAAACTATGAAGTACATTTTGTTTATTGAGAAATTTTACATGCTGCCTGGAACTTGACTTGGATGGCCCAGCCCAGCCTGATCTCATCAGATCTCAAAAGCTAAGCAAGGTCAGCCCTGGTTAGTACTTGGATATGAGACCACCAAGGAATACCAGAGTCGTTATGCAGAGAAAGGCAATAGCAACCCACCTCTGTTCATTTCTTGCCCGAGCCAGCAATGCCGTGGATTGAACTCCCTCTGACCCACATCCCCTGCCAAGGAGATGCTCCCCCCTCCCCTTGATCCACAGCCCCTGCCAAGGAGATGCTCTCCCCCTGATCCACAGCCCCTCCCAAGCAGATGCTCTTCCCCTGATTTACATCCCCTGCCAAGGAGATGCTGTACCACTGATCCACAGCCCTTGCCAAGGAGATGCTCTCCCCCTGATCCACAGCACCTCCCAAGCAGATGCTCGCTCCCTCCGGAGGTTCAAGCAGGGAGGGGCCTGGCAGGGGCCCCTCCAGCTGCCGCACGGGAAGTGCGCACCAGCCGGGAGATCCAGCAGGGAGGGATGGCAGGGGGCCCTTTGGCGGCTGCGCGGGAAGCGCATGCCAGCCGGAAGTTCAAGTGGGGAGGGGCTTGGCAGGGGGCTGTCTGGCTGCCGTGCTTGGGAAGCGCGTGCCAGCTGAAGGTTCAAGTGGGGAGGGGCTTGGCAGGGGCCCCTCTGGCTGCTGCGCAGGAAGCACGCGCCAGCTGGGAGATCCAGCGGGGAAGGATTGGCCAGGGGGCCCTCCAGCAGCCGCTCGGGAAGTGCACGCCAGCTGGGGGTTCAAGCGGGGAGGGACTTGGCAGGTGGCCCTCTGCAGGTGGGCCGGGGGCCGTATGAAATGATCCGTAAACGGCCCGCGGGCCGGAGGTTCCCCACCCCTGCTCTAAAGCAACCATTGTCTCTAGGAGAACTGATCTCTATAGTCTGGACATCAGTGGTAGTTCCTGGAGCTCTCCAGGCCCCACACTGTCTCTGATATTGCTATTTTAACTGTGTGTAAGCTCAGCTACCATTCCACCTAACTTTCACCTACAAGAAGATAGGGAAGGGCAGATAAAGGTAGTTTGACTGGTAGGTGGAGGTGGGGATACAGGGGGAAATGTTATGCCCCCCACAGATCTTTGCAGGTCCTCTGCATGTGTGTGTTTGTACAAACCACATCAATACAAAATATTTCTTTCTAGCAAAATTAAGGAAAAGCTAAAGGCTTCTTGAATTTTCATAGTGCAGAATTGGTGCTCTTCATTTTAAACGTTCAGTTCAATGAAGGTTATTCACTCCCTACCAATCTTTACTAGAAATCTGGAATGTGTAAAAAAATAGGCTGATTTTTAGGTCCATGAACTGTAAAGAATTTGCCATTGTAATTTTGGGTTTCATGCCAATCATTGTGGCGGTGTGTGCGTGTGTGTGGATTTGCAGAGGTTGAATAATAAAAAAATTGTTGAGCAAATCTTTCCAGGCTTGGAAACTGTTTAGTGTTTCAAAGTTCCCATGTTAAGCCCTGATAGGTTCATCAAAGAGTTTGCTTTGTTTGTAGGTCATCTACAAACACATTAAGGTCATCTGCAAATATATTAGGCTTCTTGGTTTGCTAAGGTGTCAGCAGTGATAGTGTAACACTTTAGAGAATTTTCAGAGGACCAGTAACAAAATTAACAAGAAACGAGAACTGGGATGGGGATCTCATCAGTCCATGTCATCTTTCAGCTTCTATTGACAGCACTTTCCCGTCTACGTTGATGGTTCACTGCATGATTGATAGGTTTCTCCAAAAAGAATATCTCATGTGTCTTTAAATTTCTCTATAACTGGCACCATCTACTACATTCTTCCACATTATGTAGATGCCAACATCTCCCAGAATTATAACTGATCTCCAGATGATGGAGATCACTTCTCCTGGATGATATGGTTGCTTTGGAGAGTGGGCTCTATGGCATTATATCTTGCTAAGGTTTCTCCCCTCTCCAAACTCCACACTCCCTAGGCTCCACCGCCAAAATATCCAGGAATTTCCCAACCCAGAGTTGGCAACCCTATTCCACAACCATCTTCCAACCCTATTCCACAACTGGTTTACATTATGTTCTTGCTGCAAGAGCAGGGGAACGCCTATGGACAATTTTCCTTCCCAGCCTTCCTGTCCAGTTCTACCTTTTTCTCTTGTCAGAGGCAGAAGTGTTAACTGTGTGAGAGTTTGTTCTTCTGTTCTTTCTCTGTCTTTTACTAGTCATATGGTCATATGAATAGATCATTCACCCTTCAATCATTACTCGCCGAGCTCAGATGTCTGCGGTATTGTTTAGACTGACCAGTAATTTGGGGGAGGACAGAAAGGGGTACTGAAAGTGGGGAGAGGGAAGAAGTAATAGTCTGGGGAAACGCATGGATGGGTGAAAGGTAGAGGTGGAATGGTTGTAATAGGCTATAAGGACTGTAGGCTAACAGCTGTCATATGACATTAACTTCTGCCAAAAGCAGGAATCCTATTTAAGATTATCCTTATGAAGAAGTTTCACAGTCAGTCCTCCTGTCTCAGTAATTACCATGCTCTGTGTTTGCACTGAGGTAAGGTTTCAGTGGTCATATGTTGTATTCTAGTATTACGTGGACTTAACATTAAGAAACCTCAGGCACTGAGGAACTTTCCATAGCATAGGAAGGGGACTAAACAGCCCTCTATACTTTTCTAGTTTTCTATAGTTCCATGATTACTGTGGATATCATTTTGATGATTAGCATCATCATCATCATTTTGATGATATCGTCCTCAAAAAATGAAATTAATTAAATTTGTCAGGGTGGTGGTCTATATGCTGGCTAACTGTCACCTTTTGCTGCTGTCCTGTAGGTAAAAGGCATAGAACATGTGGCTGACTCCGGCATAGCTTGACTGAACCATTTCCAGCATAACTGCTTTTCTCTTTCAGGCAAGAGGAATATATGTGGAAAGTATGACATAACGGAAAAGCTAAATGGATTTGCAGAATCTTATTGTTCCTTGTAATGGATACTTGGGGGGGGGATCTATGAGGATTTTTCATTCTGGATGCTTTCCGTACACATTTCCACACACATTCCTCTGTGAAAGAAACAATATTTTCGACACAGTCACACCAGCAGTTTCTATATACCATCTGTTCCTTAAGCTCCTCCCTGCCAGTTATCACAGAAAGACATCAACAGGGAAGAGCTAATGACGGGGAAATGGTGGATTGGAACCAAGCCAATGGCCCAAGATGTGTCACCAACTTTGACATGCTTTAGAAAACCTATGAACATTTCCTGCTTTTGTAGATGTGCAATGAGGAGAAGCCATTTTGCTGTAAAAGACTGCCAAAGTAGCTTTCGCCCAGACTTGTTTACTGAAACAAAAACAGAATACTGAAGCTGAAATCCCTTCCAAAGAGGCTTACTTTCTTCCATAATGCAAATTCATGCAACATCCACTACAGTTGCAAACCAGTAGAGCAAAATATGCCATAATGAACAAAGCTTGCCAATCTCAAATCCTCAAAAAACATGGGTTTTTTTTCCTTTCAAAAAACTATCAAATTAGTTTATTTAAAAAATAGTTGGCATGATTCAGCCAAAGTTGAACATTGTGGGATCCCACAGATTCCAATGGGACAGCACATGCTCTTCAAACTGAACAGGACTTAAAAGTACTTAACTTTGTTGGGAGCATGCCAAATACTCATGTTATTACTTTATCGATGGTCAAGGCAGATTGAAAACATAAGCAATTTTTTTTAAAGGTCATACTCGGAGAACAATCTAAACTTTTGTTTGGGATAAAACAGAAAGGTGGGGGGAACAGGAAAAAGAGAGGTAACAGGATCATGAACATAACTTTCGTTTTAGTAGGAGGTGATGACTATGGGAATAACCCAATGGATTTTGAGCTAAGACGTTTTTGAACTGGGGTTTGACTATCCTAAACCTACCTCTGCAGGTAGTTCTAGTAACTGTGAAACAGATTTTTGTTTCCAGATTGGATGGCTAGGGGGGAAATTTGCCTGCCTGGAAGCAACAGTTAGTGTAGAGTTGGGACTTCCTAAAAATCAATGCAGAGTGTCAGATAGATAGGGTTGCCAGGTCCCTCTTCGCCACTGGCGGGAGGGTTTGGGGGCAGAGCCTGAGGAGGGCGGGGTTTGGGGAAGGGAGGAACTTCAGTGTCATAGAGTCCAATTGCCAAGGCAGCCATTTTCTCCATGTGAACTGATCTGTATTGGCTGGAGATCAGTTGTTATAGTCTCCCGCTAGAACCTGGAGGTTGGCATCCCTACAGATAGAAAATGAAATTACAGAAGATTCTGGAAACAGAAGGTGTTCCCCTGGTAGAAAGGAGTGAAAGGAAAAATATAGCAGTGAAAAGGCTGAAGCTGTAGGAGTGAAAGGACTTTCCCCACTGGTCCATGGATTTCTGCTAGTATTCCTTTTGCCTCTCTGCCTCTCACTAAGACCCAGGGTTGGCCTCCATTGGGTCCTTACCCTTCTGGGGTCTCCTTACGAAATGCTCCTATCATTAAAATTGTTCTCCTCTTCCTTGCTTGCTTTCATGTCACTTATGACTTCCCTCTCATAGAACCCTTTCTACTAGCATTTGATGTACAATCTCCAAGTATGAATTGCACACTGTGGAAATCATTATAATTGTTTCATGACTAAACTGAGCATAGATTTGGTAAAGTATGATATTTTCACCATCTGCCATATAAATGAAAAAGAAGGGAGGCAATTTTACGTTTCATCACCGGTCACTGAATTTGAAAGAAGAGCTTATTAAAGTTTTGCTTATCATGAGCAGGACTTCAAAATTACATAATTTATAAAAACTAGTACTGGGAACTAATTAAATCCACCCACATTCAGACACACAGTCAAGCCAGCAAATTCAAGGCTGGGCAAGCGGAAATAAATTCCTGAGCAAGCACATTATCCTATTCATGACTGTTAGATGTATTCTTCAATTGACTGTGCCCAATGATGGGTAAAGTGCCTTTGGCTTGGTTTGGAATTCTCTTGGTAATTATGATATTTGGCTGTTCAGAAAATTGTTCTGTGCTGAGAGTTCTCTCCTAGTGTTAATGTTGGTTAGGGTTGCCAACTTCCAGGTACTAGCTGGAGATCTCCTGGTATTACAACTGATCTCCAGCTGATAGAGATCAGTTCATCTGAATAAAATGGCCGCTTTGGCAATTGGACTCTGTGGCATTGAAGTCCCTCCCCAAACCCCATCCTCCTCAGCCTCTACCCCAAAAATCTCCCGCCAGTGGCTAAGAGGGAACTGGCAACTCTGTTGTTGGTACATATGTGTTCATGTTACTGCATGCCTTATATTGCCTCCTGGGAACAGTAGTTCTCAGCACTAGATTAGACACACACACCCTTCATGCCAACACACATGCCTGTGAATATAAGGGTTTAAAACTGAACTGGATACAAGGATCAAAATCTTTGTGAAAAAACTATCAAGAGAATTGGCCTAGCTCTAGTAGATACCCACCAAACAAAGGCAGTTTGGGTGAGTAGCCTAGTCATGAAGTTTAACAGTAACTCCCCCTTTTTGTGGGAGCACAAAGTGTTCTCCATGTCCTGTTCCTGGGGGTCATATAACCTCCAGGACAGGATTATGGGGGCATTTCAGGCTCTCACAAGAGTGAGGGCGAAATCTCATTCCGTAAGCCTTGCACCAATGTAAATGCTGGTCGGGATCCAAACCAGAATCGCATAGAATGACTTTTTACACTGTAGAGGACAATGTGGGTGGAAGATACCACCCAACTTGTCATAAAAACAAGCATTATGAGACTGACATATATATTTGAATTCCTAAAGAATTTTGAACTAAACCAATATCACCAATAATGGCAAAGCACACCAAGAATTTGTTGGCTTTTCGATGCCTAGTTTTACTGCAAACAAGCTCTATTCAATAATATGAAGCCACACCCTCCAAAAAAAGAACCCTTGATAAGTTTTTTAGAACTCAGTGGAACTGTATATAAATGCGTTCCTAAATAGAAAGGGAAAAGAGGAATCATTCCTGCACTGACATCACAGAGCAGGCAAAGGGGTTGAGTGCTGACATATTCATAGAATCATAGAGTTGGAAGGGACCACCAGGGTCATCTAGTCCAACCCCCTGCACAATGCAGGGAATTCACAACTATTATGCTGCACTTTCACTTGAATACATTCCCTGTATGCCGGCCACGTTTCTTCTAAATGCAGTATCTGTCCAGTGACATATGATTTATTATTTACATACTGTATCCCCCCACTGTGTAACACTACCTGCTTTATTAGGTTGTTAAAGGCAAACCTCTGCGCTATCTTTACCTTGCCTACTTCTGTGGGTTGCCTGGCCAGATGCTCTCTGTCCATTCTGCCTATAAAATGCTTTCTCCTATTTGCCTGTAATTTGGCAGGGAGGATCCCTTGGGAGAGAGGGACAATCCCAGAGAATTTCATCACGGTTGCATGGGGAAAATAGTTCGAGATGGAAATATATTTCCCATCGAAACAATGAAGCTAAGAAACAAATGAAATAACCACAACTAACAGCTTTAATAATGAACAAGACAGTATAATCTGTTTTTTTCACAGAAGGCAAAGAACAGAATAAAATGGAAGGGACTTTTATACGCATCTCTAAAGAATGCTAGGAACCTGGCAGGCCCTCGAGCAACATTGTCAGGGCTGCAAAGTACCCTGCCTTCTTAGAAATAACAAAACATCACAGTAACAAAATATAGTGGAAAAGAGGATTTTACAGCTTTTTTAAAAGGTAAGCAAGATGCAGCTGGATGGCCCTGTGCCTTGTCTACCATATGGTGCTGAGTAGCTGTAGAGACATAAGCTTCTCTCTCAAGAGGCAGGAGAGGTACAAATTGTACAAGCACAAATATAGCATGGGACCCACTGTCAAAGAATACAAGGAAAGAAAACATTTGCATTTGATAAATGCAAGTCCTTGGAAAACCAAGAAGAAGCTCTATGGATATGGAATTATGTTTACTACCTGATCCTAAGCAGGTTTATTCAGATGCCAGTTGGACAAACTTATGAAAAATATATGTCTTATGAAATGTTACAAAATCAAGCCTTTTTATCTTTATTGACATGGCAGACCCAACGCGTGTTACCAGGCTTGCCAGTTGTGCGCTGGGAAATTGCTGGTGATTTGGGGGTGGATCTTGGAGATGGCAAGGTTTAGGGCAGCGAGGGATTTCAGCAGGGTATAATGCCAAAAAGTCCACCGCCCAAAGAACACATTTTCTCCAGAGGAACTGATCTCTCATCTGGAGATCAGTTGTAATTCCAGGAAATCTCCAGGCCCCACCTGGAGGTTGGCACTTGGCAAATCTACATGCTAGTCTCTGCATTAGGCTTTGGGGCCTGCCAGGAATCATGGATGGTGAGATAAACAGTTGTAAAATTCCACACATCCAACTAGCAACTCCACTCCAGGATTGTAAGATATTGGGGGCTGTCCGCATTCTAGGGAGAATGAACAAAACCAATTTTCATAGGAACATTTCTGGCTAGGATACGTGTGTGTGTGTTTAAATTTACAATTTAATATTTTTACACATGCTTAGGGAAGTTACCGCAGTATGCAGTACCCTCTGATTAGTCTGTGATCAAATTTTGCTTTTTAGCAGGAACAAGGTGAGACCCCTAAAATGATGCATTCCATATTATGGTTTCTGTAAGTACTTGTATTAAAATTAATTGTGGTTTATACACACACACACACACACACACACACACCTGTTTTAGCATGAATTTCACAAGAAACAAGTAAAACAACCAACCACCTCAAACAAGATTTCAAACCAGAACATCAGCCCCATAAGTGTGGAGAAAGGAATCCCTCCGCCCCTCAAATGGTAACTGTTTGAAATAACTGTTTGAAAACTCTGATGTGCTTTGTGAGAAAGTGTATGTCATGCATTGTAGCAAAACCTGTACTTCTCCCAGGAAGAAAAATCAGAACATTGAAAAGTATTTAGCGAAACCAGTCTGCATAGCACAGGTTCATGAACTATGCATTCGGTAGGTAAACATTCACAAAGGATGAAAGCCCAGAGTATTTTATTTCTTGTAATTTTTTTCCCTTCCACAATGTTTGTTTTCACTTGCTGACCTTACAAGACAATATGTACCCTCAGCAGGCATGTTTTGCATTTAGATTAAGTTCACGGTACAACCTTACTGACCAAATAAAGCACATGCAGGTTTCAACTCTGACTCTTGCATTAGTTTAACTAATGAATTTGGTCTGGTCTTCAAAATAATGCCTCACATTGCTTCTAGGGCTCAGGGCTATTACTTTTAAAAGGTGTAACACTTTCTCCTGAAATCTTAACGATTGTAGGTGTTGCCTTGTATAACTTAAATTTGGATCCACATTCTGTAATAGACATATTCATATTCTTGCTTGAGACACATAGGCCATTAACGCATGGGTACTTTCTCCCTCTTTTCTCCTGGGAATGCAGCGAATTGGCAAGGTCCCCACGCATGTGCTTTGCGCAAGCGCGCGTTGACCCCTCTGTCTTTCGCTACATTCCTGGGAGAACTAATTCCTCTGTTATTGCGACTTAAATGAAAATCGCACAACAAAGGAAGGAGCTCCCCCATGCGTGCCAGGCGCCCGGATCGACTCCTCACAGGGAGACTTCTGGGTCCCGGCAGCAGCGGCGTCAGTGGCTCCTTTCCCTGCCAGGAGGAAGGCACTACCCGACCCCGGCGGGGAGAGCAGCAGTGGCGGCACCTTTTCCTCCACCACCCCACCTCTCTCTCCCCCTCCCCTTGTGCCCCCCCCCCCCCCGGCGTTTGAAGCTCACCTCCGAGCAGCCTGCCTGGTGGAGGTTTGTGGTGCCGGGAAGTGAGCAGACCTGGCGCGCCGGAAAGGGTTGCCGCCGCTTCCCCTCTGACAGCAGGGATCCAGGCAGCAGGCTGCTTGGAGGTGAGTGGTAACAATCACCTGTGTGTGTCTTTTGCCATCAAGTCACAGCTGCCTTATGGCAACCCTGTAGGGTTTTCAAGGCAAGAGGCATTCAGAGGTGGTTTGCCGTTGCCTGCCTCTGTATCATGCCCCTGGTATTCCTTGAAGGTCTCCCATCCAAATACTTGCCAGGGTTGAGGCTGAGAGTGTGTGACTGGCCCAAGGTCACCCAGTAAGTTTCCATGGCAGAGCGGGGATTCAAACCTGTGTTTTCCAGATCCTAGTCCGATACCTTAACCACTACACCATGCTGGCTCTCTGACAATCCCTTAGTCACTGTGATGTCATAAAAACATTGCACTTTCTTCCCCTTCCTGGTTAAATGGACAAGATTTTGATCCTGCTTCCTTTAACGAGCCAGGGGACAGGGGCAAAAATTTCGTCCCTCAGTTTCAGTAGACATTTTTCGTCACCAGGCTCGTTTATGGGGGTTTCTCCCTTTGTCTCAGTCAAATGGCCTGTGTCTTCACCTTGATCCTCACTTTCATCTATATTCATTGTTGCGATTTCTTCAGGTATCACTGGTACATTGTGCTCAACCTGGAGCTTTCATCAAAGTAAACAGTGAGGCTTATTGTCACTTAACTTGTTTCAGGTTGGAGTATTCTATATGCTGTATGTTATTCACTGTAGCCTACTAGCATGTCCTTGATTGCCGTGTCTCCCACTTTAGAGTGTTTCTCACTTGGAATATGCATGTAGGCTCTGCAGCCAAATATTCTAATGTGACCTACTGCAGGTTTTGTTCCATGCCAAATCTCATGTGGAGTTGTCTCAATTGCCTTAGATGGCAATCTATTCTGTAAATAGGTGCTTGTCATTATTGTTTCTACCCAAAACAACCCTGTGAAATAGGTTGGCTGAGACAGAGTCTGGCCCAAGTCACTTAGCAAGTTTCATAAGTAGAAATTTGAATCTGGATACCCTAATATTGGTCTGTCATTCAAACTATCGCATTACATTGATTCTCCATTCATTGTCTTTGAGGAAAATGGCACCACCAAACCAATGGGAAGAGATTTCAAATCCCATTGATTTAAATGGAAGAGATTTAGCTCCATGTTCAACATTTCCATATAAATGAATGGAACTCAAAACTACTCAATATCATTTGGATTCTGGACATATCTTAGAAGTTCTTTTTATTTGTGTTTGACTTAAAAATATCTGTTTTGGGATAAGAGGTAATGAAATTACCTTGAACCACCTTGAGCCATGAGGAAAGGTGGGATATAAATGTTTTAATAGATAAAATCAAATTAGCAAATTTTAGTGTAGAAATTATACAGCCTTCTATATAACTATTGCTCAACAGGCAAGTCTCTTTTCAGCTTGACAGCTGGTAACCATAGTAACTTGCACACATTCAGGGCTGAATTCCAAAGGGGTCTTCTTCCCAAAGGAAGATGAAAAAACAAGTATGATAGAACACTTGTCACATAATAAGGGGGGAAGTGTCATGACCTTAAAAAAAGAAAAACATCTAGTGAGAAAATCCTGTTCACTTTTGAAATCTCCCTGAACAGTTTATTAAAGAGGGTTGCTAGAACTTGAAATCAAAAATTTTGGTATGTGAGAAGAGAACAGAGAGAAGAGCAGGTCAAACGGTAAAATAAGGGACAAAGTGGAGTTTTTTGGCAGGCCCAAAGGTACAAATACTATCTGTTCACCTAAGGTGCACAGGTTGGAGAAGGCAGATAAATGTGTGGGAAATGCTATGAATGCTTGAAAGCTGTAAGTAAATACTGGGTTGAATACTGTGAGAAGAGACCTATTCCACCTTTCCCTTCCCCGGCAGCCACTGTGACACCCCCCCCCCCCACACACACACACACGATAAGGCTGAAAGTCAGCATACCTTTGTGGACATGGGGAGGGGAGCTACAGTGAGGAAAAGGGGAACTGAGCAAATCTACTAGCAGAAGTTGATAGGAAGAAAGTAGATTCCTTTGAAATGTGGTGTTGGAGGAGAGTGTTATGGATACCGTGGACTGCCAAAAAACCCCAAAACAAATCAGTGGGTTATAGATCAGATCAAATCAAGCCTGAACTGACCCTAGAAGCTAAAATGACTAAACTGAGGCTATCGTATTTTGGTCACATTGAGAAGACAAGTCACTGGAAAAGACAGTCATGCTAGGAAAAGCTGAGGGCAGCAGGAAAAGAGGAAGACCCAACAAGAGATGGATTGACTTTATAAAGGAAGCCATAGCCCTCAATTTGCAAGATCTGAGCAAGGTTGTCAAAGATAGGACATTTTGGAGGACATTGATTCATAGGGTCACCATGAGTCGGAAGCGACTTGACGGCACTTAACACACACACACACACACACTAGCAGAAGCAGCTCATCAGATCAAGGTTGCTGCTAGCTCAGAGGGGAAGAGGCAATTTCATCTGATTTCCTCTTTCTTACTCCACCCTACTGTACCACATGGCATTTTGTCAATGAGTGTCTTAGCATTGGGGACTGCTAGGGAGGTTTGCTTCCCTGCATTCCCTGCACTCTCAGTTACTAAAACCCAGTTCTCTGACTATTATTATTATTGCCATTCTCAGGCCAAAACATAAAAGTTAAGATAGATTGGAAGAATAGCAGTCCTTGGAAGAAACGTGCACACTCCGTAAATGACAAATATTCTCATTCGCCAATTTTGACAAGCAAGCACTACTCTCAGTGGCAAAATAAATATCAAGAAAATGAAAAGGAAAGCATATGTTGATTAAAACATTAATCAATATAAGGAGAATGTCATGAGCAAAATGATAGTTTGAGTTACTGTCGACACTGCACATGCTACCTGTTAACTCCAGGAATCTTTCGTATATGGTGTCATTTCAAACTGTTTGATAAGAGTCGTTAGGTTAGCTACAGTGACTCACAATGGCTCATAAAGCTGCTGTTAAGTTCTGTAAAGTCAATGAAAAACTAATATGATCAGTTTTTGAATCACCTGCTGAACTGCTGCCAAAGGGCTTGTTATGATTTATTTGCTACTTTCATTTGGTGACTTGGAATTTGAGGCATCAAGGCAAAACCACGCTTCTGAGGTGTTGTTTTCCAGGAATCATCATATTTCATGCAGCTTTTTTCGTGTTGGAGAAATAGTTACATTATCCCATATATTTAACATTATCTTGCTTCATCTTAAATCCACCTGCTGCAGCCCAGAGAGTTGTGCATTTAGCTACTACATACTCAGTTGAGCTTACTGATCCACAGCTAATGGGGGACATGATAGTGGTTTGTAAAATTATACATGGGAGGGGAGTGGATAGAAAGAACTTTTTCTCCCTCTCCCATGGAGACACCCAATGAAATCGGCATGGGCAATCAATTCAAGATGGACAAAAGGAAATAATTCCTTACTGAATGAGTAAACTGATTAAGCTGTACAATGTAATGAAATTGTGGGATTCACTGCCTGTGGATGTAGTGTTGGCTGTAGAGTTCTGTTTTACCCCTATGGATTTCCCCTTCCTATGTGGCTGTTGCCATGTTTATTTAAATACAGAAACATGATTTAGAAAGAAGTACACAAAATCCTAGCATTGTCCGGTATTGGCCAGTTTCTGGCTTCTTCTAAATGGAGAACAGTATACTAACATGTGCTACCAGCATCAATTGTATTTCAGGCTACCCTTTAGCCATTTATCAACAAGTCTCCACTGCAAGCATCTGTTGGCTAGGTTGTCCCACTTTTAAGTGCATATCAAGTATCCTTTGTATCTATGACTCTCCTCAGAAATAGCCCTCTAGCTTTTTGCAAAGCAGAGTGATCTCAGCAGTGTTTTGTTTACTTTAAAAGTTTCTGTCTTGCCTTTCTGAAAAGTTCATTTATTTATGTTCCCAAGTTCCACACTATGCAAAAGTTGTCCTTGGTTATCTATCATAAATATCTGTATCTAGTGGGAATGGCTCATCTGGATCAATACAAAAGTGAATTTTAGATCATCATGAGTGCTCACACAGAAGAGTGAAGAAAGACACACACCCCCTCCCCTTTTCCTTTAAATTTTATTTGATTCAGAATACACCTTTTGTTATTGCAGAGGTATCATGGTTATTTCGGCATAGATTTGGTCTCCACGTATACAGATTTGGTGCATGTATATGCATAATATACTTCAAATGAAGACAAAGGAGAACTCACAGATGCAATGTGATCCATCCTAGCTTTCTCTGCCTTTGCAGTTTAAATGTCAGGCCATGGCTCAGCTTTCAGATTCCCCATGCTTCAGGCAAGCTGTCTGCTTTTTAATTTTGTCGAGTACCATATAGATAATTTAAAGCACAGCAAAATTTATTTGGCACGGGGTGGAATGGATACATTACGGTACAGGCACCTGCCATTCAACCATTTTCTGCTGCAAATTTATAACACTGATCTGATCACGGTTTAGGACTGGAAAGGAAAAGGTATGTTTAGACCCATTGTGGTCCAAAACTGCCTCCTTGCTCTATAAACGTTACATCTTCTAGTGATATGCATTTGCCTATGAAGTAATCAAAGTTTTAACTGAAAAGTATTATTAACATTATCAACTTTATTTCATAATAATAACATTATTATTATTTCATAACATTATTATGAAATAGCACAATTCTTTAAAACGATCCAAACTGAAAAATGAAAAATTCAGAAATCCTTGGATCTGACCGTTATTATGATACATGGCTGTCCAGATTACAGTCCCAATCAGAAAGACGGGAGAGTTAGCAGATTATGTTTTATTGGGAAGGGGTTTTAGAAATGACACTAATTGTGAAATTCTGCATAATCTGAGGACCTTTCATAATTTTGTGTTGGTGCAACCCCAGGTGGCCAGTGCTACCATTTATTCTCGTATTTTAAACAAACGGAATAAATAGACCATTTTTTTCATTCATTTGAAAATGAATGCACATCCCTACAGCACTCCCCCCTTTTCTACAGACATTTCTCATTACCATTCAGCAAAAGTTAGTTCTGAAAATTGTAGATTCCATCCTCCCCTTTCCATGAGTGGCATGCATTCTGGTTTTGCAAGGACATTTCTGAATCTAATCCACAGTCTATGGAAGGCTGACATCAGATATTTTAGTTTTACAAAATCATTAAAAATTCAAGGATTCAAAGCTTTTAGCCTTTATTTTCCACATTAGGCTATGAAAAATAACAGATGGGGAGAAATAAGGGAAGAAAAGAAATAAAATGCAGAGGCTCCCAAAGGGAGCCATAAATACCTAGAGCCCTTTATCACCACCTGTGGCAAAACATGCAGACAGATGCTCAAGGGTATCCAGCCCTAAAAATAGCTTCTGCAGGGTAGAGGCAGACTGTAATCCCACCTGGAACAGTGATTAAAATGGTTAATCTATTAGTGATGTAAATCATGATCTTGCAAGACACTATGCTCTTCATGAATCGTTAAACAATTTCCCTTCACCTCCAAGTGTCTTTAGTAGTATTCAGGGATCAGCACCTCTAAAAAACAGAGAGTCAGCAAGGATTCATTCCTGATACCTAATACTAAACACGAACCGTGTGAATTGCAACAAAATTCTTCTTCAGACATAGAGAGTGAAAGCAAAATAACATTATAAATAAGGGAATAAAATGCAACATGATGTTCCCAAATGAATGCCAGTTTGCTATAGTTGCGCGTGACAACTTTGATGCCCCAGGCTAGCCTGATCTCGTCAGATCTCAGGAGTTAAGCAGGGTCAGCCCTGGTTAGTACTTGGATGGGGGACCACCAAGGAAACCAGGGCCGCTATGCAGAGGAAGGCAATGGCAACCCGCCTCTGTTGGTCTCTTTCCTAGAAAACCCTACTGGGTTGCCATACGTTTGCTGCGACTTGACGACACTTTACACACACATAGTTGAGTGAGGTGAAGTAGCTAGAGTCTTCAACTTGTACTAAGGAGACTTGGATTCTTCAAATCCATAAAGTTGATTGTTTCCTGGGTCTTTTGACCTGATAAGAGAGAAAAAGAAGGTGTGGTGTGATTTTTTATGGTAAGAAAAAATAATGACGGGGATAAGACCCAACCAAAATGGAATTAGATAACCAAAAGGCTTAAAAAGACAAGCCAAAATGAACCAAATACAAAAGTTAATACAGAAGATGAAAAACTAATAGAACACTTATATAATAGAATATAGAGCAATAAAATCACAGAATTAAAGCAATGTCTATATGCTTGGCATCTAAATATGGTACCTTCCCCTTGTGTAGTACATATAATGAACAAGATAATAACAATACACGCAAGTATATCAAACAAATCACTTTCAAATGACCACACCAAACTCTGTAATCACCAGATTGTACACATTTGAGCCATTAAGGCCTTCTTCATTTGTCACTAATGAATTGGTACACACTGTATATCAATTTATTAACTTTTATTACATAAAGTAAAAAGCCCAGGCCCAGAAGGAATCCAAAAATAAAGAGATCTGAGGATCAATTTTCTGGGTCTGGGGTAACTCTAGTCTAAGCCCATTGATTACAGTGGACTTAGACTGGGATAACACTACATAGGATTGTAGTGTAAATCTCACTGGCTGATTTAAAGTTAACTGCTGTCAAACTTCAGTGGGGAAAATTGGGGGAAATACCTTGATTAGGTTATTGTGAGCCAAATCTGCAAGGATGAGGCAACATGATTAACATACTTTAATTAAGTCGAAGTGAGGTAGAGCTGCATGGACACAGAAGTCTGGGGGAGGCAACATAACTCCTGAAACAAGGTGAAGGGCAAATGAATGACTTGAGTGCCCTTCTTGATTGAGTAAAAAAACAAAGAACTGGGAGTTGGTTAATGAAATAGCAAAGTCTTTGGGCTGGGCAGACACCTCTGGGGGTGTCAGGGTATTGGGTGAAGTCTCCAGTGTTAAAAAGTCTTTTGTTACTGAAATGGATATGCCACTGAGCTGCAAAAGATTGCACTTGTTCTGCTTTCCTTGCAGCATCACCCTTCCTCTTCATTCCTTGAAATTGCCAATGTCATGGCTGAACCCAGGTGCCTTTATGAGACTCCCCAAGTTTCAGATCCCCTGGCACTTAGGCTGCAAGTGGGGGTGCCTATTAAAACAACTATGTCCAACATAAGAGGGGAACCCTACTATCTGAGGGGTTTCAGCTGGAAGAGGGGGTGGGGTCCTCAAAGTATGTAAAAAAAAAAGAAGCAGTCCATGACAATCTATGTAGATCTGACTTTTACGTTTTTATTTTTAAAAGCAATACCACTTTATCTAAAAATAGGGTGAGGAAAGGGTTTTTGTTGTTGTTGTTCTCTAACCAAAGGTGTAAGTTTCCCCCGGCCCCACTAGGCACCAGCCACCACTGCAACCAAGTGTTGTAAATTTCAGACTTTGTGTGGTATCATGTATGTCCATGGTTCTGCATTGCCTGCTCTCCCACTCTCTCAACCGTTTTCAAGAATAGTGGGTGGTTGTTTCTGAAATGGAAATGGTCAAGATTGTTCAGGTCATCAGTGCTAGGTGGCTCGTATTAATGCTCCTGATTGTTTGGTGCTACCGTATATACTTGTGTATAAGCCGAGTTTTTCAGCCCAAAAAAAGGGCTGAAAAAGCCGGCCTCGGCTTATACACGGGTCAATACGGTAGAAGGGGGAAGGAGGGAGGAGGGAGGGGGGAACTTACCGCCGCTGCCGAGCCACCGCCATTTACTCCCGCCGGGAGGGGTCTTGGGCAGCCTCTCTGCAGTCGCAGGGAAGCTGCCCTGCCCCCCCGGCCCCCGTCGCCATTTTCTCCCGCCGGGAGGGGTCTTGGGCAGCCTCTCTGCAGTCGCAGGGAAGCTGCCCTGCCCCTCCGGCCCCCGCCGCCATTTTCTCCTGCCGGGAGGGGTCTTGGGCAGCCTCTCTGCAGCCGCAGAGAAGCTGCCCTGGCCCCCCCAGGCCCCCGCCGCCATTTTCTCCTGCCGGGAGGGGCCCTGGGCAGCCTCTCTGCAGTTGCAGAGAGACTGCCCTGGCCCCCCCGGCCCCCGCCGCCATTTTCCCCCGCCGGGAGGGGCCCTGGGAAGCCTCTCTGCAGTCGCAGGAAGGCTGCCCCGGCCCTTCCCGGCCCCCGCCGAATTTTCCCCGCCGGGAGGGGCCCTGGGAGGCCCCTGCCTGTCGCGCCGCTACCGCCCACGCGCCTGGGCGCCTTCCTCCAGCCGGCAGCGGCCGGGAGGGGCCTCCTGCCGGCCCAGGAAGGACGCGCCGCCGCTTCGCCGCCTCTCCAGGTAAGTAGTGGGTTCAGGGGCTTTTCCCCCTCCCCCCCTTGGATGGCACTGGGGTCGGGGTGGGTCGGGAGGGCCTGGGAGACGGCGGGAGGGCGACCTGGGGCAGGGGCCCTGCGCTCTAAAATGGCGGCCGCCATTTTAGAGCTCAGCATTGCGGGTAAAGGAAATTTCTTATTGCCCCTCGGCTTATACGCGGGTCAATAAGAAATTCCCTTTTCTGGCCTCTAATTTGGGGGGTCGGCTTATACTCGGGTCGGCTTATACCCGAGTATATACGGTAAGTAGACTTTAAACATAAAAAACATATTGATTTTGTTTAATGTTGACAAATATTGTACATTTATGATTTTTTTTATATTATGAGAACAAGACCCTGCATCATGAATTCTAAATGACCATCTGAGGCAGAGTACCATAAGTAAAAACATGTCACAGTAGAAAATGAGAAGATGTCAAAGTAACTGGGAAAATGGCTAGTGAAAAATACATTGAATGCTCAAAATATATCAATAGCTCAACTCTCCGATAAGCTCAGAGCCAGTGTGTGATAGTACTCTGATGCTGAAGTCACTGAAATTGTATGAAATTTGTCATTGTCACTAACACACTGATCTTGAATGCCAGCCTCTTCACTGATTATGAATGTTGGTATTAAGAATGGCTGCAACCGGAAACAAAATTCAACTGTAATGTGAATCAATGTCAACAATCCACCGTCCTTGCCTTGTATAAATGACAACATTAGATGCCACTTTATAGAGCATGGACCTGACAAGGGAAAAGCTGCAGATCTTCATGAATCAACATCAGAAGATAGGAGGGAAATTCAGGAGACTTTTTTTTTAAAAAAAATCTTCTAATGGTAAGCCATAGAGCACAATTGAATTATTTATTCTGAAACTAATAAGTCCATTTTCTGTTTTCCAGGTATATTATTTGATAAGCTCCTTTCCAAACCAAATATTGCAAATCAGAAAACAGGATTTAATGACTGGGAAAATTTAAACCATATTGTAGCACATGAATATTCAACTAACCATCATGTTTGTATCTTTTCTGGCTAATGCTGTAATAATAAATCTCTCTCTCTCTAATCATCTTCTGTAAATGGAAATCTGTAAGTGTAAAACCCTACCAAAAAAATCATTGTGCAGACAATGTATCAATTATGCACTAGGAAGCTACTGACATTGCTAAACAAAAATGGAGACATGTTCTAAAAACAATTCTTGATGTGGTGTAGTTTTCTGCCAAAACCAATTTACCACTTAGAGGATCATGTAGCATTATAGGAAACCTTAATTTGGGAATATTTCTTAATCTTCTGGGATTTATATGACATTATGCTGTTCAACTAAAACAGTATATCATAACTTACAAAAAAGGTTCAGTGAGCTATTTTTCACCAGCAATACAATATTAATTTATTGGGCTACTAGCAACTAGCAAACAGGCAGCCCATTCCTGAGGGAGGATATTTCCATGGCAGCCAGGAGCAGCGCACCCACGCCTCCTCCTCAGAGGCTTCCCAGCCACCACAGAGGTAAAAAAGGTATTAAAAACAACAACAAAATAGAAAAAAAAGGAAAGGGCACCTCATTGAGAACAGCAAGGCTACGACACCAAAAAAGATGCCATAGCTATGCTGCTGTGTAAGGGGGCGTTCCTGGGGCAAGAGGGGTTAGGAAGCTGACTAGCATTAGCTCGTCTCTGGCAACGCCCTGGGAACGCTTCCCCCATGCCGGTGCAGGCATTCTTTTCTGTGAATTAGTTCCTGGAGTGGCTACACTTTGGGGGGAGGCCGGCACAGCTCTGTGGTACTCAGGCACCACTGTAAATGCCCTCCATGATGGCATAAATGCCCGTCATCATGGGATAACTAGGCACTTATGCCACCACGGGGTCACACTGGCTCCTAATGATCTTCGCCACCTAAAGTCTGTAATGAAATGATATCCAAAATTTAAAAAGCAAAATATTATTCAATGCTTGTGCATTGCACACCAGACATATCTCATCATGAACAAATGTCCCAGATTATGCGATACATGAAAATCTAAAATTGAATTGAATCTATAGAAGAAAATTTCTTAGACTTAATCAAAATCAAAGAAAAAAGGGAAGTGGATTAGCAAAGACATAAATAAGTTTGAAAATGATGGAATTAATGTCCAAACCGCAAGAAGTCAAGGAGATGATACCGAAGCAAATATGTCAGGCATGTACAAAGATGTCAAAGGTATCATTCTACAAAAGCAATAAGCAAATTTAGTACCACGTTCACATCATAGTCTCAGTTTGATTGGAGTACATGCAGCTTCTGTCAGTTCCTCGATAGTTTTCTTCTTTGGTGCTGTACAAAAGATATACTTTTTTCTAGTTCTGCTCATGGGGATATTTTAATGGGTGTATTAAAAGTAATACTAAAAGGTCATGCTGATACTAGATGGTCATCAAAAGCTAATTCAATTGCAGCCATAAATTTGCAGATTGCAGAAGTTACCAAGGTTCTAAAAAGTGTAGCTGTTGCATCAAAAGGTGTAGAAACAGTTTCAACAGCTAACAACCTTATTAGGAAAACTGATTATGAGTTTTTTGTGCATTTTATCCATATGGCATAATATGCTAACTCGTATTGCCAGAGTGAATAAAGCCCTACAAGCAAAAGGAATTACTATTCATCAGGCTTCTAAAATGGACTACAGATTACAGAATACTTTGCAAGAGATGTGTGGAAGCAATAGCAATATGGCAAATATTTGTAATTATTGTTAAAAACAAACAAACAGCTGGATGTATAGAAGTACCAGCAATTTGTGGAATCCAGAAAGCGAAAACATAAAAAAACAACAGATTTACAAGTCAGAAGACAAAAGCTGTAATTTATCAGCTGAACAGTCATTCAAAATACGAATAAAAGCCATTTTTAACAGCATAATGTTTGAGTTAAACTCAAGATATAAAGCTTTAAATGAGAGATATACTGATTTTTATTTTCTTTCAGGTAATTTATTTGTTAAAATGGATACTGATAATCTTTAAAAAGCAGCAGTGGATTTGAGTGTTAAATTTGACAGCGATTTTCTTCTTCACAACTTATTAGAGAAAATTGGTACAAGATGTTTTATAGATGGTATTTGGCACCGAAAGATCTCCAAAGGATGTATAAAGCAAATCAAGCAAATTCAAAGGATGTATAAAGCAAATCAAGCAAATTGCAAGTGTTCTGAAACGGGGAACTTTTTATCACCAATGGTGGACATGTAAAAAGGGTCAACAATACTGGAAGTCAATACACAAAAGAAATTCAGGACATGTTAAAAACGAACTTTGAATTGAACCCCAAATTTATGCTTTTGGAAATAATCCCCTCCCAAATAAACTCCATCCATAGAGAATTCTTTCAATACGCGACAACGGCAGCTAGAATCACCTACGTGACATACTGGAAAACAAACAAAATTCCAGAGATAGAAGAATGGATCAGCAAATTATTTGACTATGCCTCAATGTCAAAACTAACTTACTTGGTAAAAGAAAATCGATTGTTGAATTTAAACAAAAATGACAACTAGGGCTGTTGAATTTAAAAAAATTCGGTATAGTTCGGATTCGTCCGAATTCGGCCCGTTTAGATTCGGGATATGCCGAAGTCCGAATTCCCCCACTTTGGATCCGTTCAATTCGGCGGGAATTCAAAGTTCGGGAAAAAAATTCGGCCGAATAAAGCCATTAAAAACACAATCTCGCCTTTCCGCGGCTCTGGGGGGGGCATTTTTGGGGTTAGAGGTCCCAAACTTTCAGCAGAGCTTCAAAGGACATTTATTGAAAGACTCCCCAAGTTTTGTAAAGATTGGGTCAGGGGGGGCTGAGATATGGGCCCTGAAAGGGGTCCCCCCACCCTTAATGTGCATCTCTCAGCAGAGCTTGCCGCCCACGCACAAAGCTCCCAGCCCCGACAACAGTTTGCAAAACAACTGCAAAGCAACACAACCTTGTAAAACAACACCTTTGCAACAGGGAAAACCAGAAGACACACAACTGAAACCTCCCCCCTCAAACCAGGGAGCGAGAGATTCGAGGGGGAACACACACCCCAGGCAGAACCGATGAAAGCCCCCTTTGGCTTCCCCCCCACCCACAGAAACTGCTCCCTCCCCACACACACACAGACTCTGCTTTCCCCCCCACACACACACATGCACAGGAGAAAAATTATAGATTAAAGCCCCCAAAGGGGTCTTACTGTGGCTGTCTTCTGTTCCATCAGGAGGGGCTGGGGAGGACTTGTAATCCAAGATGATTCCAATTAGGCACGGGACGTTTTGCTCTGGAGAAGATGCACACAGGATCGGCTGATCCATTCATCCCAATAGGGAAAAGGGGAAAGGGGAAAGGGGAAAGGGGAAAGCCCATATCTCGGGACCCCCTGACCCAATGTTCACAAAACTTGGGTGGTCTCTTAAGAACACTGGTCTGAAACTCCGCTCAAAGTTTGGGATCTGCACCCCCAAAAATGCGCCCCCTGCAGCCACAGAAAGAGAAAAGGGGGGAGGCGATATTTCTGCCCCCACTGAACCCATCTTTACAAAACTTGGGTGGTATCTTAAGAATAATTGTCTAAAGCTATGCTGAAAGTTTGGGGGCTATATCCCCAAAAAAGCGCCCCCTGCAGCCACATAAATGGAAAAAGGGGAGAGGGAAAAGGGGGAGAGCCCATATCTCGAACCCCCTGACCCAATGTTTACAAAACTTGGGGGGTATCTTAAGAAGCTTCATCTGAAGCTCCACTGAAAGTTTGGGGTCTGTACCCCCAAAAATGCGCCCCCTGCAGCCATGGAAAGAAAAAGGGGGGAGCCCATATCTCGGGACCCCCTGACCCAATGTTTACAAAACTTGGGGGGTATCTTAAGAAGCTTCATCTGAAGCTCCACTGAAAGTTTTGTGTCTGTACCCCCAAAAATACACCCCCCTGCAGCCACAGAAAGGAGCAAATGTGCACAAGCACTCCCCACACACACACACGAGGATTTCGCTCTCTCTCTCTCTCCCCCTGGCCGGGCCGTACATCAGCTGATTCCTCCAGTACTCAATCCTGACTGATTGGCCAGAAGAAGACCCAGCTTGGCCACCGATTGGCCGGGGGAGGAGAATGCTGCTTACTGACGGTTATGCTGCTTACTGACGGCTTCGAATTTGCCGGATTTATTCGTGAACTCCCGAACTCGCTGAATTCGGCCCCCCCGGTTGCCCGCCAGTTTTGAGTTCGGTTCCTCCCGAACTAAAAACCACCGAATCAGGGGAAATTCGGCTGATTTTCAGTTCGGGCTGAACCGAATCAACAGCCCTAATGACAACCTCTCTATGATAAATATATAAATTCTTAGCACAATGCAGCTGAGTAGCAGGCAGAAACAATAAGTGTCTACATGATAAAATATCATTACTATTCAATAGGTATCATTTAATTATGTGTTAGATATAATAGTCATTAACAGATAAAAGCAATATTCTAGTTATAGAATTTAGCACTTAATATTTGATCTTCAATATTTCTAATATTAGCTAATGGTTTCTTTTTAAACTTAGAAGGCATGTCAGGAGTATATTAAATTAATGGGCTGGTGTCAGAACACAAAGGGCGCTAAGGTATACAGAAATTTAAGTTTGGTTTGTTTGGGCACAGATATGTTGCTATATATGCTCCCCCCCCCCATTCCTTATTATTCCTTATTATTTATTTATTAAAAATAAATAAAAATTATTTTTTAAAAATGATTTGAATGCCTCAGAAATGTCATAAATACAGAGTTTTAAACATCAGACATTAGCATTGTTTCCAGACATTTCATCTGCTACGAGTTTGGACCTTCTCCAGTCCATTCATGAATATAATCTGTCTGAATGTTATCCAGATTTAGAAACTGCTCTATGAATATTTGCTTGCTTGCCAGTAACTTCTTGTAAAAGAAGACTCAGTAAGCTTAAAATAATTTAAAACTATCTTTGCGCATCCATAGGTCAGCATATCTGAAGCGTGCCCCCCCCTTCTGCACTGTATAAACATACTGTTCACAACTGTGGGGGGTTGTTAGGACAATAGGGGTAGACAGTTGCAGCAGTCACAGATTAGGGCCATCCCCCCCTCCATTGCTGATCTGTGCAGGGTACATTATCCTTGCATCCTTAGTTGGAGGAGTGGATGATTGTCTCTGATGTACATGTTCCATGGTGAATTACCTGTAAGGTCTCTGACCCTGAGCAGTAGAGTTAGCTGGAGATCAGTTATAATAGCAGGAAATCTCCAGCTATTGCCTGGTAGTTGGCAACCCTATCTCTATGGTACGTTATAGAATCCATCCCTCTGGAGCAGTCACTTGCTCCAGTGAAACTGATCTCTGAAGTTTGGAGATCAGTGGCAATTCTGGGAGAATTCCAGGCCCCACCTAGAGGTTGGTAACCATAAGAGGTATAGCCCTATTCTCCTGCACATGTAGACCAGGCCTTGAGTAGCAGGTTTTGGGAAACAACTTTCTCTGCCTAAAATCCTGAAGAACGGCTGCCAGTCAGAGCAGACAATCCTAAGCTAAGTGGTCCAATGGTCTCACTCTGCATAAAGCAGCTTCATCATCTTCAGCAGTTTCAAACACTGTAATACTACTTGAACAAGCATAGAAGACACACATTTAATTGATGTATTCTTAGCAAGGGGTGCTTGTTTTCCCTTTACCTGACTTCATTTTCAAACTCTGTGTTAGTTAAACATTCAGATACCTAATTTAATGTACAAATAGCAGCACTTGTATCACTTAACAAATTCAGTTTCCCATTTCTTTTTAACTGGATGAATAAGCTTATGGACATTCCAGTTGTTTTGCACATTAGCAAATTCTTAGCAGTCAGCCACAAGTTCCTGTGGTGATCTTGACCCTGTGGTGAGTTCAGCAGGAAGTGTTTACAGCTTGAAAACTGTTTTAATGCTTCAAACAGAATGTGGTTAAAGTCATAATGTGAAGATTTTGTTCATCTTGCGGTAATGAAAGTGTCCTCTCATATGGGCAGCTGCTTCTCTAAACTTCCTTTATCAGGATGTTACATTCTAAGAAATACTGGCTGACCTTTAACTCTAGTCTTATGTGGATGTGAGAACCAATGAGAACAGTGTTTTGAAACATGCTCCAAAAGATATAATTCAATTGGAGAAAGCTCATAGAAAGAGACCTTGGTATTTTGATCACATTAACTGTTTTATCTTATGCCTTTAATTGCTTTCAGGGGTAGGACCAAACTTCACCTAATGTGAAAGATCCATGACAGGATCTCTCTTTAATTCAATGCCTTTGGGAAGCTGTGAATTCAGCAGATGGGGAGAGGCTGTTTCCTCCATGTACTTTCCCCAATCAGAATTTCCCCTATGATGCTGCTTGCTTCATAGAGAGAGGAAATACAGGTAACCATCAAAGAATTCCAAGTTCCAGAAACAGTGTGGCATGCTGTGTATATATACTTCAGAACATGTGAATGAATCTGTGACACTATGGGTGAACACCTATTTCAGTCACTGGTTCACATTATGGCCTTTGGTTAGCCACAATTTCTAGTCTAGATGCCTGTATGTGCTCCAAGTTTGTGCAATTATTTAATACTTCAAAGCTGTCAATAGAAAAATACCACATGCGACCACAGCACTCCTTCACTGGATCATGGCTGTTGATTAGGGTTGCCAGGTCCCTCTTCGCCACTGGCGGGAGATTTTGGGGGTGGAGCCTGAGGACAGGGTTTGGGGAGGGGAGGGACTTCAATACCATAGAGTCCAATTGCCAAAGCTGCCATTTTCTCCAGGTGAACTGATCTCTGTCGGCTGGAAATCAGTTGCAACAGCAGGAGATCTCTAGCTAGTACCTGGCAGTTGGCAACCCTACTGTTGATGATGGATCCAAGCTTTCAACATTCATGCAAACATTAACCTCATGGCATTCACACTAACAGTTAAGTTGTATCCTTGCCTAACTCCCTGTGTTTTCTGCTTATTACATGGAAATATGTTCCATGAAAATATGTTCCTAGCCATATGCAGGCTCCTGAGCATCTCTTGCTATCATCTCCGCCTCTCCCCTCTTCTGCTCCTTGTTTCGTATATAGGTACAGCTCGCCCACACAGGTTTCCCCCCCTTGCTGGTGTCTCCCCACCCTTTGCAGCCCAGCTGACTTGTCTTCCGGTCAGGCTGTTTGAAGTTTCATGACGCTGCTCCCGCCTCGAGGACCAGGGTTGCCAGGTCCCTCTTAGCCACCAGCAGGAGGTTTTTGGGGCAGAGCCTGAAGAGGGCAGGGTTTGGGGAAGGGAGGGACTTCAATGCCATAGAGTCCAATAGCCAAAACAGCCATTTTCTCCAGGAGAACTGATCTCTATCGGCTGGAGATCAGTTGTAATAGAACATCTCCAGTTAGTACCTGGAGATTGGCAACCCTATCGAGGACCTGCTCTGACAGCCACAATCAGTAACTGCCTGTTCATGCACATTTTGGGGGGTTGTGGACCCCATCTTGTGGAATGGCCTTGACTGAGGTGGTCAGGAAGGTCCCCACACTTCTATCATTTTCCAAAATGGGCAAAACAGAAGTTTTTGGGAGGGAGTTTTTACAAAGGAATTAGAACAGTAGTGTAATGGAACAGCTCAGGAGGTCGCTTCTGAAAAGGATAATATTGTAGTCTATAAATGCCCACCTTCCCGGACATATGTGCATATGTTAGACTAAAACCAATCCAGGATTTGCCTCAGTTGTTAGCGGGAATAAATGTGAATAGTGAATAATGTGTTTAATACGGTCCCAGACCAACAATAAAAAAAACTTTTACATGATAAAAATAATAGCTATATACATCAATAAATACATAATTGTACATTCATAGGAGAATTATTAAAAACTTAAGCTTAACTAAAACACAGTTAGAATCCACATATAAATATAAAAACACTCATTTGTTAGGTTCGACTCATGCTCGCCTAGTCTTCCTAATTCGCCATCCAAATTTGGCCATTTTAAAGGTAAGCTCAGAGTCTTTATCTGACAGCATATTAAAAAGGCAAGTCGCTCTAGTTCTCCCTGGGTGATCAGCTATTACAAGGGGAATGTTTTCTCTTATTTTATTATAAATTTTGCAGTCATAAATGACATGTTCAAGGGTCTCTATGCTCCCATCAGAACAAGGGCATGCATGTTCACCATAGGGGATCTCCCTTCCATTATAGCTGAAGGGAGAGCATTACAACATAACAAGGTAAAGGCCCTCCTATAATCAGGGTTTTCCAGATGAACAAGATATGGCATCTGGGTCACATTAGTAAGGGTGCTTCGATTGTAACACACATTTTTACGTCTATTCAGATCATGCTGTCGTTCTACAAAACCAATCCAGGATTTGCCTCAGTTGTTAGCGGGAATAAATGTAAATTTTTAAAAGTGTCACTGGGCTTTATTTTGCTTTTGGGACAGAAGAGAAGATACATACCCCCCTGTGGGCTTGCCACTCCCTGAAGAAAGAATCAACATAGAGAACAAATACATTTTTATTACAGAACTGAAGGGTGGGAACATGATGGTAGTCATCTTCCCACTCGCCATCTCTCAGCTTGGGTTTGGCCTTCTGGTGCTATTCTATCATTTCTCTATCCTTCTTCAACAAAGTTGTGGTGTCTCCAGGAACACAGGTATCCAATTAAAGTTTATACCCTGAAAATTTTGTTGGTCTCTAAGCTGCCACTAGACTCAAATCTAGGTGTTCTGGGAACCCAATAGATGGAGTTACCTCCCCCCTTAAGATGAAGTTTCCCCCTGGGCCAGTTACAGTAAACACTGTAGCTGTTCTATTCCACTGTGTGTTGCTACATAACCTTTAGTGCTACCCTGCGTACTGCTTGCAGTGGATGACAACCTGTGAGGAACTTGATAAATCTTCTGAATTAACTATCTGCCTGAGAGACCAAAGAGGCCAGCTGAGAGAGGTATTGCCACATATCTGGCAAGTCACAGTATATTGTTGGTGCTTTGTAGGTCACAGGTTGGAAGGCATGGATAAAATGCAGAGAGGAATGGAAGTGGTAGGAGAGGCTAATCCCTGCTGTACTTTGGGGGATGGGATGAAGAGGATGGAAAACAGATGGTGAAATGGAGCAGAAAGAGAGAGGCGAGGCTGTTTTCTCTCAGTTTCCTACCTCACAACTTTACTAATTTGGTGTAGAAGTTTTATTTTTTTTAGCCCTTATAGAAACGTCTGGATTACACCCAATAATTATTAGTACATTTTCATTTCTTTAGGCTGGTGCTTCAACAATCTCTAGCAGAGCAGCTGCTGTAACTGATTTTTAAGAAAGCTGTTCTCTGGAATTCATTTTTACAGGTGAAAATAACATTATGTATCACAGATAGATTTAAAGTACAATAGCGATTTTCCTGCTGAGAATGTGTCATCAGATGTAGCAGACATTGATGATTTCTGATCCTCAATCCCTGATGTAAAAGACACATTAACAGTCAACACTTCAGATGCCACTTGCAATGTCAAAAACAATTTCCCCCAAGCTAAGAGCAATGTAAGAGCTTCTGATCGAGGAGAATTTACCACATGCTCTTCATTCAGAAGCCCAGTTGCAGAGGTTTTCCACAATCCCTGAAACATGACAGCAAAGAAAATGCGCGGATCAACTTTGTTCTATATTAGAGAGCCAGTGAACAATGTGTCAGACCATAACAACATAAGAGTGCCTCAGCACTGATATTCAAAGGGTAACTACTTCTGAACATGGTGGTTCCACTTGGTTATCATGGCTGTGATGGTTATGGTTGTCAGGGAACTGAGATAGGGTTGTACTTCCTGTTGAGTTTACTTTTAGGGGCAAACTGACATCTGTGCAGTCTGTGAAATGACTTCAGGAAAGCCTAAAAGAGAGCCAGTGCAGTGCTTAAAGTGTTGGACTTGCCCAAGGGAGATCTACCTTCAGATCACCATTCAGTCATAAATCTCATTGGGTGCTACTGAGGTAGCTCCTCTCAGCCAAACCATCTCACAGTGACTGAAAGCATAAAGTGGAGACTATCCACTTGTATGCCACCCTGAGGTACTTGGAAGATGGGTGGGGTACAATTATGATAATAAATGTGTGTGCCAGTTACTGGATGTTCTGTGCATAGGCTTACCAGGCATTGGGTCTCGCAGTGGGAGAAAAATGCGGGGGAGAGATGACATAGTGGACATGGTAACATCACTTCCAGTCACTGTGTCTGCAGCGCTGTAGGGATTACCCCAATTTCTACAGTCTTTATCATAAAGATTGAGGGAAATCCTAGAGAGGGTGGGGTCAATGACCCTTCCAGATGATCCCCTGGGAATGACAATGCCATGTCAGGGATGTTCCCATGCTCCACCCCTCAAAAGTCCCCAGGGTTTGCCAGCACAGGGCTGGCAATCCTATCTGCACATGACACATAGTGTTTAGTAATTCAGTTACTGGCTTCACTTTTCACCACAGGCATCCTGGACAGAATACACTATTATTGCTAGTAATTTGAATATATCGACACAGATAATTGAACACATCCTGCTAAAGCAGTCAGCATGTTTTCTGACTTTGTCTCCTGCAACTAGCCCACAAACAGCATAATTCTTTCTGAATCATGTGTCTTCCACTCTGTTCCTTTTCTCCTTGCATATGCAAACACCACAGACTGTTTATTTTACTCTTCCGAACTGAGTGGAGCATTATTCATTCTACACAGATCAATGCTGGATGGAAGCTAAACCGCATGTAAAATATCTCCTGGTTATTAGGATTATGTTTTCTTGATAGGCTGAGACATCCTTGTCTCAATTTACCTCTTTGCTTTGCAACTGCCTGAAATGAATACTGAAGTTGCCAATCAATTTCCTAGCTTTACTTAGAGGAGAGAATGGAAAGTTTTTTATTATATTTAAGTGTACCTTGTAATTTATTTCATTATGAACCAGTTGAACTTTTTGAACAGTTTTCAAGGCTGACCTCATGTTTTCAAGGCTGACCTCATGTTACTGTAATCAAAATGGGAAGCTGCTTTTTAATATCTTCAAATTCTTGTGTTTTATCCTCTGTGTTGTTGCTGTTGTTAGGTTTTCTCTGCTGCAATTATATCCTGTGGGTATTTAGTCTAATTATTGTATTGCATTCTTGTATTGTATTCTTCAAGAACTTTACTTTTTTAAGGCTGTACGGGAAATGATTATTATGGAACTTAGCTACAAATAAGTTTGTATGTGATTATAAATGAGATAGCACTCAGTGTTGGTTAGATGCAAGTGCAAAGTATAAATAGAAATGAAAATGCTCATACATAAGATCATACTGGAAAGGTTTATTATGACTTTACTGAATACATACAAGTCTGTTAGCAATTATAAATGAGTTAACATGATTTAATATAGACTAAATTTATTATGTAAAAGCAAAACATGTATATCATGAGATGAATAAATGAATGAAAAGCAGCATATACAATATGACAAGTTTAAAACAGCATATTATAGGGTAGACCAGAAGAGGAAAACAAAATTTTGTATGTTCACCCAACTAAGGGCCCATTCCTGAAAATCGGGCCCAAAGCCCTTAGGAGGCCGACTACGGCCTCCACTGGCACAGGGGCCCACACCCCCGGCACCCGGAAGGCGCACGCCGGCGTTGGTGGCCCCAGCGCCGGTGTGCAGGGCCAGGCACCGCTCCTCGACTGCCGCCTCCTCCCGCCGGCCTCTGGCCACTGGCACAGGTTGCGGCGGTGAGCCAGGAGATGTTCTGGCGGCCCGGGAGGCATTCCCGGGGCGCCGGTGGGGGGGGGCAGTTCGACATTAGTCGGCCTCCTGAGCCCTTTCGGCACGAGAACGCCCCTTTTTCTTTTTCTTTTTACAAAGATTAGCTTTTTGCTGGCTTATCATAGGGTTGCATGAGTTTTTGGCTCCGTGAAGAGGTTTCGGCTGTGCCGAAACCGCTTTAGGAGGCAACGGCGCTAGTTTGCCTCCAATGCCCAGTGCGGGCATTCCTTTCAGGAATGTGCTGTAAATCCTGTTTTGGCATAGTGCAGTTTTTATTGTGTTGTTTTTGTTGTTATATGTTTGTTTGTATTTTTAAAATAAGAAATACTTTTTTGAGTATGAGGTACAAATATTTCAAATAATCAAAGAACTGATTCAAATGTAGGACTCCCTTAAGAAAGGCATTTAAAGATATAGACCCTGTATTTAGATAAGGAACCATATGTACTCTAGCCAGAGACGACGCTGAGGACAATTTTTGATTACCGCTGCTCAAACACCCACCTGTCCCGCACACATCCTATTGGCCAGTTGTGAATAGGGAACTGATTTTTTAATGATAAGTTTGAGGGGTGATTGACTTGTTCATGGAAGTTTGGCAGGTTGCTTTACTCCATTCCTTCCTAACTATGCAGTAAAGGGCAATCAGCTTTGTATGCATGCACATTCTCATGCAGCCCGATTAAGCCCCCCCTCGCATCCTTGCTGCATGACTGTTCAGCCTAGCAGGCTATTGTTTAAATAATCAGCACAATCAGTCACAAATCATATAAATAATTCATAAATAAATGGTGTTTTAATAAAAGCCTACCTTTTAGTGTTCATCTTAGTAGTTCCTTGTCACAGTAATAGCTACCAGTTGGTTTAAATTGACAGCAACTTGGTGCATGCACCGTTTTGTAGAAACCCAATGCAAACTTGCGCAGCAGGTGTTAGCAGCCATTCAGCACAAACCAAACAAACCAGGTGGTCCATTCATGTCTGATCAACACCTCCAAACACAGTAAGTTCAATTGTTGAACATGTTTGCAGCAAAATTTCACAGTATCCTTTTTTCTAACTCTTCCCCCCGCCCCAAGCTGGACTCCACTTTTTGTAGTACAATTCAGTATTGTAACTCCCACTCTGCACACCCAGATTCCTATTTCGAGGATGGAGAAATGGTGAGAGTGGAACACATACCATTTCAGATTACAGTGTGTCATTCAGAGGCAAAATGCATCATGCATCCTACTGTCATCTCTAAAATGGCTTCTGAAATGTTGATCTCCAGGTAATACACCAACACTTCATACTTCTAAAACTGATTCCTTTCCTTTTCCTTTTATCCCTTAGAAGCTCCTTGATCAATTGATCTTGAGCAGCATATATCTAGTGTTGGAGGGATATAAGGACTGAAACAAATCTTGCCACTGACAATGTTGCCTTGGGGTCCCTATCACTTAGTAAAAAAGGCATTATGTCAGTCACAGAGGCATTGGATTTGTATATTAAAAGGGGGGAAATATAGTGCGATCGAAGTTCCTCGTAAAAGCGGCATTCCAAAAGGGCATGGGCTAATGAGTCAATAGAGCCAGAAGAGCAAGGGCAGATCCTGTCTGAGTATGGTATATTCAGAATTCTGCCCTGCATTACCATGGAAGGGTTAGCATTCAATCTAGCCAAGCAGAAAGCTCTACAGAGACGAGGAGTTGTCAGATAATATGAATAGGCAGGCAGACCACGTGGAGAGGGTATTCCGAAGAACTGGGATGAACAGACACGACGAGCACGAAAAGTAGTGCTGTTATAATCGAGCTCTTTAATGCGCTTTTTAATTTTGGCAAAAGCTTCAGTTTTCCCAAGATCTGATAACATATCCTGCGAGAAGCCCAACAATGCCAGTTTCTCATCTAAGATTTTTTGTCATGAGGATTTAAAAGGGTCATGCTTCAGAGAAGCTAGGAACCCCTCAGTGCTAAAGCACAGTTTAAGGTGTAGTTTAAAGGGGCCAACCACGCCCTAGCTTCAAGTGACATTTGGCCAAACTCGGAACGAAGAGTAACGCCAGCAACACATCGAGGGGCATTTAGGAGTTTTCGTTCTTCTGTTCAAAACTGATTCTACTTCAATCAATAATTGGCCATCAGAGCTCTTGAGTTAAAGTACACAGAAGAAAAAGTACCCAAATCAAGTCTCATTGCTGATTGTGACATGTTTTGAATCATGTTTTATAGCCCTTTGTTGTCATTAAATGTTCCAGTCTAAGTGCGGTGGTTCCACTAAAAAGCCATTAGCTACCAAAACCAGAGACAATTAGGAAGGCAGAGATGTGTGTTCATGTCCCTATGAACAGACTCTTTTTCACTCATCATTACCTGCCTTCCAGGGTTTATTTTATTTACTTCATTTATACCCTGCCTTTCCCCGCAAAGAGGACCCAGGGTGACCTACATCAGTCTTCTGACTTCCATTTTATCCTTTGTGAAGTCGGTTAGGCTGAGAGTGTGTGATTGGCCCATGGTCACACCCAGCAAGCTTCCATGGCAGAGTGGGGATTCGAACCAGGGTCTTCCAGATCCTAGTCCAGCACTCTAATTGCTACATTACACTGCCTCTCTCTGGATTGTTGGGGGGGGGGTAAAATTGGAATTCAGTGCCAGCTGCCTCTGCTGTCTCCTCTCTTTCTTGCCCTGCACTATCTCTTCTCCTCAACTGCAGCATGTTGGGCTGAGACCTACAGCCATGCAAGGATATTACCAAGTGCTTAATAGCCATTCAGAGTGTGAAAATGCAAGAAGAAATGGGTAATGGCTGGTGACACATCACTGAGGAGTTATAAAAGTGTTCCACTAACAGGAAAAAAAATGAAAAGTGTGCTTCTGAGATTACCTCTCCAGAGAACAACTCATCTCCTTGTATGTTGGATATGCACAATTACAATAGGAACCAGAGGTTGAGAGATGAAGCTTTTCCAATGAAGCAGGAGAATAGCAGCAACTAGACACCCATGCCACAGCAGAACCCAACAGGTCAAGCAGTGGTCCTGAAACATCATCTGATGCTGAAGCTGATGTGAAAAAATAGGCTCGTTCAGAAGATGTATTCAACAAACAGAATTCGCAGTCTCCAATGGAGAACTCCATGAATAGTTGAAGAAAAGTCAAAGCTCACCCTTGGGCAGAAAATGACAATCCCACCAAGACATCTAAAAACTCTTAAGAGTTCCAACTTCTAAAAAAATTGAAAGCAGAAGTTCCTTCTCAACAAAACATTAGACTCTAGATTATTTTTCCCCTGGCCAGTTTTTATGGTACATCAATGGGCTACAGAACAACTGTACTTAAGTCTCTTCTCTGGTAGAAAGACACAGCTATAAACCTTTCAGGTTACCTAGCAAAAATATAAGAAAGCTGAGTAAAGATGTGCAGGGTAATCTTGAAAGATGTTGTGGCGGAGGGGCTGGCCACCACCACAGAGGTGGCGCTGCTGGTCTGTTCTCTAACGGGAAACTGCACAGGACAAGGACCAGGCAAATGGCCTTAGAGGTGGACCATATGGTGTTAACAACCATGCCAGTGTCCCCAGCAACCATGCCTTCATGCCCTCAAGACATCACACGGGCATGACAGTGTGGCTGTGATGGACAGGGGGAAACCGACCAACCACAGGGCAGCAGCCACATGGTGCCAGCTTCAGGGACATGTGTGGAGAGAGGCTGGGAGAGGTGGGCCCCTGCAGCACTGGCCCATGCCCATGGCCTCTACCACCTTAAATATACAAACTCCAGTCAAATAGAACAGAGGTAGCAATATAGGGAGGGGACAGGGGTGCACCATCCTGCACATCGTCAACAAAAGCACACCTGCACCGCGGGGCCTGTCTGGGACCAGGTCACTGTCTGCCATCCTGGGAACATGGGGCTTGCCATGGGTGCCTGGCGATCAGTGGCAAGGCAGCTCCCAGCACCATGAGCACATTGGTGAGCCCAGCCTTCAGGGTTACCCAGGAGACCCCAGGTGCTACTGGTGGAGTGGGAGGGAGGAAGGCAGGGGTGGGGTATGGCACAGAGCCAAAGAGTGCTGCCAACATGTTCACAAGTAGCCCCTTCATGTGCTCCTGCTACTCATCCATGTCCCCAGCAACTATGTTTGTACAATGCTGCAGAGGAAACTTTTAGGGTGTTTTCCCCTAATTCATTCCTTAGTGCTTACTGTTCTAACATGGAGATACAGCGAAAAAAATCAGGAAGCCATTTTCACTCTTGGAGGCTAGAGAGAATATTTTCTGCACATTTCCTGAGGTAATGCTTGGGAGTTACATATTGATACAACTTGTATGGGACACTTTCCTGGTGTTTTACATCCTGCGGCTGTATAATGTAGTCTTTTGAAAGATAATGAACATATTTTGCAGTTTATTTAAATAAGTATTGATCTGAGTAAGTACTGAAGCAAATTATGTATTTTAAGCAATATCTTTAAACATCAGTAAAGGTAAAGGTCCCCTGTGCAAGCACCGGGTCATTCCTGACCCATGGGGTGATGTCACATCCCAACGTTTACTAGGCAGACTTTGTTTACGGGGTGGTTTGCCAGTGCCTTCCCCAGTCATCTTCCCTTTACCCCCAGCAAGCTTGGTACTCATTTTACCGACCTTGGAAGAATGGAAGGCTGAGTCAACATTGAGCCGGCTACCTGAAACCGACTTCCGTCGGGATCGAACTCAGGTCGTGAGCAGAGCTTTTGACTGCAGTACTGCAGCTTTTTACTCTGCGCCACGGGGCTCTTTTAAACATCAGTATATGAACTTATTTTTTCGAGATACTCCAATAAATACAGGTTCAAAGTACAGGCTCATGTTGGCAGATATAGTTTTGAACTGACACATTATTTTTTTAACTAAACTAGATTTTATTGCATTTTTTTCAAGAAGTTTGCTGGTGCGTATTCCAGACTGTACTGTCCTTAGGGATTGTGTTTGTTTTTTTGTTCCAGGAAGAATGTTGTAAATACATTTTTTATGGCTTCCACACTTTCATACAGACACTTCTTAAGCTCATAAAGAAAAATTAACTTTACTTTCTGCACTCTTTACTTAGCAGTGGAGGCTGTGCACAAATCTCATTAATCTCACCTTAATGCTGGTTGAAAGTGCAGAGCATCTGCAAATTCTAGGGACTTTGCCAATCCTTGTGGGCACATTCCAGCAAAAAAAGTTAATCACAATTAATGCCCATTGGAATTGGTGCAACCTGAGCTACAGCTAAGTCTTATCCCATTGCTTTCAGTTGGACTGAAGTCATTGATAGCATTGACTAGATTGGCCCAACTGTATTTTGTGTACCTGGGGAAGTGTTGAACCCTTCCAGTTCCTTTGGAGGTTTGTAGACGTTGGTATGAATGCATGTGGAAAGTAAAGGGTGCCTGATGGAGGCGGTGAGCCTGGTAGACATAAAAATACATGTCTCCCGAACAAAACTGGCTAACAAAGCTTGTAATGGAAACAATCTGACTTTTGAAATGTGTAAATACCGTCCAATCCAAACTCTTCTGATAATTTCCCTTTATTGAGCTTATTTATTTTTCCAGTAGTGAAAATAGCTTAAGTTCTGACTCCAGTCATGCATTTACAATTAAATATGAAAAGAAGTTAATTAAATAGAAAAGAAGAGTGGGTGGTGTCAATGCCAGCCTTCCATCAAATGTTTGTGTAGGAATCAAACGGCAAACAGACTTGCCATATCCTTTAGTTTAGGAGTATCTTTTTAAAAGATTGAAAACATTTTAGACTTCATCAAAAATTTAGTGATGGCCACAACCACAGATAAGAGCCCTGTGATGCAAAGTGGTAAGCTGCAGTACTGCAGTCCAAGCTCTGCTCATGACCTGACTTCAGTCCCAACAGAAGTTGGTTTCAGGTAGCTGGCTCAAGGTTGACTCAGCCTTCCATCCTTCCGAGGTTGGTAAAATGAGTACCCAGCTTGCTGGGGGTAAAGGGAAGATGACTGGGGAAGGCACTGGCAAACCACCCCATGAACAAAGTCTGCCTAGGAAACGTCGGGATGTGACATCACCCCATGGGTCAGGAATGACCCGGTGCTTGCACATGGGGCCTTTATCTTTTTTACAACCACAGATGGCTTTAAAAGGGCCACTTCATGAAATATAGGTCTATTAATGGCTACTAGTCATGATGACTAAGGCCATTTATGCATAGTTAGTTAGTGCCGTGATCACCGCCAGATCACTTCAGGGCTTTGTTGGAATTATGCATGATTTTTCTGACCTTCAGAAGTCACTTCGCTCCCACCTCATGCTTTCCCTGTGGTTTCAGGATGCTGTTTTGCCGTAGTTTTTATGTCTGTGACAAGCCAAAATCAAGGCAAATTCTGTGCATAGGCTTCAGGTTTCTCTCCCCACACCCCTATTCTCACTTTCCCCTCTTGCATGTCCTCCAGCCAGCCTTCAGCCAACTCCTTCCCCTGAAACCCCCGAAAGCCATCTCAGTGGAGACTAAAAAGAAATAAGCAGCCATGCCACCACTTATTTCTCCGACAGCATGATGATCCCCATTGTCCACCCCACCTATGCCAAGTCTTTTGGCCCTTCAGGGAAACTCACTGGCTTTTTGTAAAACAGATTGATGAGAAAATGGACCTCTGGCCTGATCCATGAGGGCACCTCATGGTGTGTGCCCCACCTGATCCAGCTTGATTCTTAGGAGAACATAACTCCCTGTAAGTTGAAAAAAATGTGTGCAACAATAAGGCCCAGTGTACGCATAATACATTTTGCTCGCTTAACTAGTGCTTAGTAATTGGAAGCACCCAAAGTCTCATATGTGTCTCTGCTTCCTTCCATGTGTGATTGGGCTTTCTCTTTTTCAGTTTTGGAGATATAACTATGGCTATCCTTGCATGGGCACTTACTGCCATTGACATCAAGCCACTCTAGAACCTATGGTATGCTTTCCAGCTATGGTTTGGGCTAGTTATGGCTAGAAGAAAAGAGTGGTGTTATAGTTACATCCAAGATGGAAAACAATGACCATAAATGAGGAGGAAGGAGAAGGGTCCTCAGGGTGTTCCTGATGTCTCAGCCATGATTTGGCAACTGGGCAGCATACCTTTTGCACTAGGCCTAGGGAATGATAGGTTTAAATAGCCGTAGAAGACTTCCTGGTCCACCTTTATGCTGATTGCCACAAATGTTTAAGGTTGATAGCTACTTCCAAGTGATTTTATGATCTGTAATTAACTTGCTCAAGAACAGAACGTCTGCTTCGAAAACAACTGCTCTCTGTTTAGATTGCAATTAATTTAAAGAACACCACACAGCTACAGCTAAAAAGAAAGGCACTCAGAGACAGCTACTGTAATGGTTACAGATTACTCTAATTATAATGTGCCAAAAATAGCCTCTCCCCCCATGTCTCCCTCTCTTGCTCCCCCTTCCCCTCCATATATGTTATAAAAACAATTTCAAGCACTAAGACATTTAGGGGGGGATTAAAAATCTGTGCTTGTTTTTGTATCCCTGAGATGCTGTGAGTTTCTTGCATCAATCCGATTTGAATAAAAATACATTAGCAGCATTCTTAATTTTAATGCATACAAGACAAAAACATTTTTACCAGGCGTAATCAAGTGCATAACAAACAAACAAAAAAATCACATCACTTACTTTGTTGTCCCAAAATACAATAAACAATAGACATCTTTCTACAAATCTGTCTTTATACCTTTTATAGTTTCTTTGGTTCTGAAAACTGTTGATGTGTATGAACCTTTTTAATTTATTGGCTTGCCAGCTCTCTACTGAAGTGGCTCACTGTCAAGCAAGAGGAGCAAATTCATCCTTCTATGACGCCTGTCAGTTTCAGTTCAGATGCATTATTTACACATAAACAAATTTGCCCTCATATGTCCTCCACAAAACCCTTCTTTGCCAATTTTGATATTACTTGCTGAATATTTGATATCTGGTATTCAACATTGGTATTTGACATGCAAAAGGATTTGATATTTGACATCAGGTATTGGCCAGACAAGACATTAAATAGTTGTCCTTCAGTATTTGATGGCCTATATTTAAAAATGAGCTTAGGGGACAGGGAAAAGAGAAAGGGGAGATTTTTAGGACCCTCTCCAACAGCATTCCTCACCTCTACTTTCCACTCCCACTACCCATCCTCCTGTACATCTTTGCTAAAGGCTGAGTAAGATAATTCTTGCTGTTCCAAGTCTACTCCTTTCTCTTGTACCCAGCAAACGAATGTTGTCCCCCGTTCTTGACCACAACAGTGTTCAATACAGGAGACAATTGTGCACACTGCCCCTTTCCCACTGTCTCACCCAGTTGCCACTACCACAAACTAGGAGTGTCTTCAGGACAGGGCAGTGGGACATGCCTAGGATTCCCAGTACTTGGTTGGGCAATCCATTACCAGGGATTGTGGGAAGGTATTGCCCTGAGTCTGCTGTTGAGTCCCAGTGCAGTGTACTGGGTTTGCTTTATAGGAATGGAGGGCAGTCATTCACTTATATGGCAAAAAGGTATACCGGTAAGACCCTGTAGAGTTAGTGGCTGAACCTGCTCCCTGCATGCAGTGTCCCAGCCCTTAAGAATCAAGTCTGTTCTAACTGGAATAATCAATATGTATCAGTAGTTTTTTATAGTCTATATAAATCTTAGGTAAACACTTTTCTTACCTCACCTCAGTGAATCTACTACCTCTGGTAGTGATGCTGGCCACTGATTCTGTGAGCTTCAAAACTCAGAAGAATAGTTAGTGCAATGTCCAGGTCAGAAGACAACCATGGCAAGAAAAAGTTATGATATTCCATTCGCTATGGGGGCAATTCCACAATATCTGTTGTACTGATAAAGTGATCATTTACTTTATTGACATTTTCCATGATTTTTAGTAGTAACAATAAGAGAGAGAGAGAGAGAGAGAGAGAGAGAGAGAGAGAGAGAGAGAGAGAGAGAGAGAGAGAGAGAGAGAGAGAGAGAGAGAGACAGTAACAATTTCAACAACCTGATCCAACAAAGCAAATAAATTGCCTAAGTGGTACAAAATTAGTCTGAAGAAAGGAGCTCCCCCAGATTCGTATGCTTTTGTTATTAAACGGTGATCTCTGTTTACAGTAGTCATAAAGCTGTTCCACACTTTACATAGCACTTTAGGTACACTGGTATGTATAATAGCATACATCAACATGTGAAGTTGGATGGGGAAATGTGCAAACAAAAAAAAATCCAGTTGGTGACATGCAGTGGAGACATGCTGAGGAGATGCAAATTGCCATAGTTTACAGGTGCATGCTCACTGAATGTTTGTACACCTAAGCCTCCCTTTTTATATACTTCCTCACACTTGCCAAGCTCCTCAGATAGCCTTTTCCTTGTGGTGCCATCACTCAGGACTGTCCATTTGGCAGCAGTCAGGGTGCAGGCTTTTTATGTGGCAGTATCAGCCCTTTTGCCCTGACCTGAATGGTCCAGGTTAGCCTGATCTCATCAAACCTCAGAAGGTAAGCATGGTCGGCCCTGGTTAGTACTAGGATGGGAGTCCACCAAGGAACTTCAGGGTTGCTGTGCAGAGGCCAGCAACAGCAGACTATCTCTGAATGTCCCTTGCCTTGAAAACCCTACAGGGTGACCATAAGTTGGCTATGACTCAAAGGCACTTTCCACCACCACCAGCTCTTTGGAATGGCTTACCAGAGTGGGTGGGGAGGGCGTCTTTACTTCCTGCATTCAGGAAGGCATGTAAAACGATTCTGTTTTAAGAGCATTTCATGGAGGAAGAATTGTTTTCACAGATATGGCTGTGCTGTTTTTATCTTGTTGCATTTATATTATTGGTGGATTCTTTTATGGTTTGTCACCTTGTGGTTGCTTTGTTAGCCCCTTTGACTCTAAGGAGATAAGGTAGGGATGTAACTATTTTAAGTACATAGTAGCCACACTTTATGTAGCTATTGTGGCAAATACTAGTGGAGCTATATATCTGAAGCATGTATTCAACCCAGAAAAGTCCTAGCAGCACTAGAAGCCATGCAAGAACTGTCTGTTGATGCCATTAATATTTTCGGTCATATTCAATGTGTTCAATAGCATTAACATTCCTAGTAATCCCAAATTGTACTCTTTCATTCTTTCACATACCAGACTAGAAGATCTCCAGGGAACATCTCTGGTGCCACAAGAAATGATTTAGTTTATGATTCAGAAATTGGTGCTTATCCCTCTGAACTGGTGTTACATTAGGGGACACAGCTGTTAGAAATGATATCTTGTGTTGTATGACATATAGTCACATAGGATTAGATCACATTTCTCCTCTGTGTTTTTGTAACTGCTACCATCATTACTGCATTGTAAAACATATATATATTTTAGTAGATTTTTGAAAAGAATGGGTCTCAAGTGAATTAATGTTAAAAACACTTCATCATGAATTAGCAAACAAGGTATTTGTTCTGATGACTTGTGACTAGCAAAATGCCCATCAATTTAACAAGATGAATTGAGGATGCCATGTCCCTCAGGGGAAATTCAGTCTGTCCCTTGCTGATGATGGCAGCAACATTACACCTGTCAGTTAGCCCACAGAGGGCAGAAGCAATTTACATAAGAACATAAGAAAAGCCATCCTGAATCAGACCAAGCCCATCAAGTCTAGCAATCTATTCACACAGTGGCCAACCAGGTGCTTCTAGGAAGCCCACAAGCAAGCAATTGCCTTCCTTTCCTCCAAGTTAGAACCAGTCTTGGAAACAAAGCCAAGACAACTGTATCTCTGCTCCATGGTCTGTTATACGGCAAAGCCCAACGTGAGGAAGAAAGTCCCAAGTAAGACCAGTGGACTTCATAGAATAAAAGCCTAGGTGTTATAGGGGCTCCTGAAGACCAAACCAAAACTCATGATTCTATCAGAGGTGTGTTTTCCAGACCAGGGCAACTGGTGGAGAAATGCACTAGACAGGAAGATGGGATTTTAGGAAGTGAAAAGGAATGTATCAAACAAAAAAGAATAGTCTGGAGGCCTGAGTCTGGAGTAGTCTGGAGCACATCAGTTGAAGATGAGACTTTTTGAGGCAATGCTTGCCTGGATTTTCCAGGTGAATTACTAAATAATGAAAGCACTCAGTCAGGCTGCAGCTCATCACAAACAGAAGGTGACTCTGAGGTATAACAAACAGGGGCAAGAAAAGTATTAACCTCTTAAATATTGATGGTGTAATTGTAATGTTTCAGCACCCTCCTATACAACTAGGCTTTCTAAAATACTTCTAAATAGAATGTTTTGTCCTCCCACTTTGCTTCTATGGTGTTGATAATTTTTTTCAACCCATTGCTGCTCAGTATTTTATGTATTCCACCTACATAGAACACAGCATATCCATTGTTCTTGCTCCTGGGGCAAAACCTGGACAGACATGTTTGGCTTCCTTTGCGTTTGCGCTTCCAAATATTATAACCAAATACCGCAAAGCAGCCTGTGAATCCTATGGGACAAAGTATATGTCCTAGTATTTCTTATCTGGTTTAGTTGACTGACAGACTGAAAACCAGTATTCTTCAGAAGACATTTCTGTCATCTTTATGATGAAGTATTCTCCACTGTATCAACTCTGTAGTTTTGAGGAAAGATATGTTGCACAACGGGCAGAGGCTGCCAAGAACAAGCCAAATTATGATTGTAGAGGACTGAGATAACAACAGCTCTTCAAGACTGGCAATGCTTTGGTGCCATGAGGGTTATGTTGCAGAAGGTGATAAGGCAACTTAACATTGATGTCAACTGTGGTGAGACAGAAAGTAGAACTCTCTCAGAATTGGCCATTCTGTGCTAGAGTCATGAGCTTGCAAAGGCTCTAGCTGATTTTTAATCTATTTGTCCGGATAATACTTTATTATCAGCTAAAACTAGTAATGACAGTAGATCAAAAGGAGCAAGTAAGGAAGGGGGAAAGAGGTGAAAATCTGATCCCATTCATGTATAATATTCCTCTGACCTTCAGGCATTAATTTCAAAGACACCAACCTATCCTGTCAGCATGCATACTCCTAGTGAATTATGTTTCAATCACATATCTGTCTCAACTTAATATTTAAAGGCAATCACTCATTTATAAGTGGAGGTTATAAGTGTGCACAAGTGATTGATTGGCAAAGTACAAATGAGACTAGCAAAGGGAAAAAGAGACATCATACCCGTTAAGTTAATGGGGAAGTGTTGGACCTGTGTTAGGTACCAATAGGCATACAGTCTGAAAGAAATACAGGAAATTTCAGCAACCTAACAAATTGTGTGATAAAAGCCACTTAAATATGCCATAAATTGGGCCTTCCTACACTATATACCTATACCGTTTTATCATGATTTTGCTTCTCCCAAAGGATTCTGGGAACTTCAGGTTTGTGAAGGTGCTAAGAATTTGTGAAGGTGCTATACCCCTCACAGAACTACAGTTTCTTATATGAGGGAATCACTATTAAACTGATTTTCTTTAGGTTGTGATACTGTTTTTGTTGGCTGTGACATTTTGCACACAGAAACAGAAGCCTACAAAGTCTCTCTTCGCCACCACTCCAAGCTTCTTTGCTGAATATATTTGCCTCCTCCATCAGTGAAGTCCACTTTTGGTGGTGCCTCATAAATATTTTATCTTTTACGAAGCAATACGATATTTTATATTTTACAAAGTCCTAATAAAGTCCAGATCAATTGTCATGCAAGTTTCATTTGACACTCCTGAAACAAAGTGTTTCGTAAATAAGAAATAAAAAAGGTCAAGGTAAAGGTTCCCTGTGCAAGCACCGGGTCATTCCTGACCCATGGGGTGATGTCACATCTCGACATTTACTAGGCAGACTATGTTTATGGGGGGATTTGCCATTGTCTTCCCCAGTCATCTTTCCTTCACCCCCAGCAAGCTGGGTACTCATTTTACCAACCTTGGAAGGATGGAAGGCTGAGTCAACCTTGAGCCGGCTACCTGAAACCAACTTCTGTCGGGAAGCACCACCAAGCACTCTTTGGACTTTACTTGCCCAAGCATGGAAGCACTGGAAAGAACTGTATATGGCTCTTGCCTTGGAGAAAGAGAAAGAAAAGCAAAAGGTAAAGCTGTTATTCTACCTCAAAGAAAGGAGGAAAAAAGGTATGCATGTCTGTTTTCCTTGACAGTGGTTTTACCTTGGAGCCATTACTAAGTCACTAGATGAATACTGTATACCCAAACTGAAAGAAACTGTGAAACACTATAATTTTGTTATGAGGCAGCAGGGTGCTGAAGAGGGGCTGGATGCTTATGTAACTGCATTAAGAACTCCAGCAGCAACCTGTAATTTTGGGGTGATCATAGACTTTCTTATCAAAAACAGAATTGTGTATGGAACAAGAGACCAGAGACTCTGTGAATGACTTGTGCAAGAAGCAAATATAACATTGACTCATTGCATGGAAATTGCCGGGGCAGCTGAAGTTTCTAAAGAGACAATCAGCATGTTAACGGGCCCACCAGAGATGCAAGTACATGCTGTACCATGACAGTTAGGGCTGCACCATAAACAAGAAAGGAAGCCTAGCGAAGGGGCACCCAGAATACAATGCTTATATTGTGGGAAGCAAAGTGAAATGAGGAATGACAAATACCCAGCGCCTGGACGGTAATGCAAAGAGTGTGGCAAACCAAACCATCTGCAAAGTTAATTCGGGAGCAAGAGGAAACCTCAGAAGCTAGCAGTGAGAACAGTGCAGGAGGCAGTGATGACTCTGAAGGTTAAGAGGACGTCCTAATCCTAACTTGGGTTCTTCAAAACCATGATGTCTTCATAGTTGGAGATACTGGAAAGTCTGAAACATATTGCGAAAACGCATGGTCGCTTTAGCCTCCTTTATTCCCTGTTTCAGCCAGGATTCAGCCAGGATCGAACGCATGCGTTTTCGCTGAACGTGCTTTTGATCCTGGCAGAAACAGGGAATAAAGGAGGCTAAAGCGACCATGCGTTTTCTCCCATAGTGTCAGCGGTACTGTTGACACTATGTTACTGAACAAACACTTGGTTCATTTTCAATGGGATTGTGGGGCCATCTGCAATTTGCTACCACTGGTGCTGGTTAATGAAAAGACACACATTGAAATGATTATTGTGTACAAGAGCAATCTGAAAATGTGAGCGAGTACAGACTTAAAATTTGCAGCCCAAAGAACAATAAGTGTTATCCTTTGGAATTTATTGTTGCACAAGATGAGACTCATGGACCACTGCTGAGGAGCGGAGCAGTTCAAGCCATGTGACTGATTTAGATACAGCATCACCATGTTTTGCAAGCAGCGCAGACCATTGAGCAGAACTAGTTTGCTGATGGGGTGACAACAATTATACTTGGGAGTATTTAGGGTTTTTTCAAGAAGAACTTTTGACAGGAAAACTGATACTTCTGTGCCGCCAGTGAGACCCCCTAAAAGGATACCTATTGTGCTGGCAGGATCACTGAAGTAGGAGCTAGCTAGGCAGCCTACAAACCAAATGGCTCCAAACCAAATATACCAGCACCGCATGAACCAGCAGCATGGTGTAGTGGTTAAGAGCAGTGGTTAGGAGCAGTGGACTCTAATTTGGAGAGCTGGGTTTGATTCTCGACTCCTCCACATGAGTGGCGGACTCTAATCTGATGAACCAGGTTGGTTTCCCCACTCCTCCACATGAAGCCAGCTGGGTGACCTTGGGCTAGTCACAGCTCTCTTAGAGCTCTCTGAGCCTCACCTACCTCACAGGGTGTCTGTTGTGGGGAGGGGAAGGGAAGGTGATTGCGAGCTGGTTTGATTCTTCCTTAAGTGGTAGGGAAAGTCGGCATATAAAAACAACTCTTCATCTCTCTTCTTCTCTTCATTATTGTGCAACAATCATCAGGAAAGTACTACAGTCCAGGTGTGCCGCCCAAGCTACAGGGTGACACATCCAAGACAGGACTATAAGCTGCCCTGCTACAAAAACAGCAACCGATTGCATTTGTTAGAAGAGCACTCTCAGAAACTGAAAGAGGATATGCACAGTTTTAAAAATGACTTTTGGCTGTAGTGTTTGGAATGAATATCTACAGGGAGTGACTCAGCACAGAGAATCAGAGAGAGAATTCTGGAAAGGAGGAGAATTCAAGATTTTCAAGCTGATTTTTGATAAAGAATCTTCCATATTATTCGTCTAGTACCTGACTTGAAACAGTGCCAGCCAGTGAAATGAGGAAGGGGCCGGGGCAAGGAGATGCACAGCACAATGGCATCACATTGCACACTGGATTTGAAGTTACAAGAAAGAGAGTAGCTCTGTATATCTTAAAACATCTAGGTTGGTCTAGGAGACAAAACCTCCTGCCTTAGCCCCCCCCTCCCCCCCCCACACACAATGTATACATTCGTAGTAGAGTGGAAAATGGGAATATAATACAAACAGCATATTAAGTAAGCATCATAAAGCAGGAGAAGCAGACAGAATCACTGTAGAGTCACACATTCTAAGGGCAGGCGGAGTGTCAGGAAGGCACCTTGATGCTAATTACACCAAAATTATGCCAAAAGCATTAGTTTGCCACTTGCTGAGTTTTTAATTGGATTTTATTGAAATTATGATTTTGCAAGTGGGGGCTGTGAAACTTGGGGGGATCCCATCTCCCCCTCCCAATACCGGCTGACCTGACTCACCTTTGAGCCCGGCTGCAGTAGCAGCTATGTCTGGGAACCACTCAGAGCGGCTCCTGGGCTTCGCCACCACTGTGGCCAAGTCCACTAGCATTTCCCAGGCTCCACCGCCACCATAGTCTGGCTCACCAGAGTTTCCTGGGCTCTATCACCACCATGGTTGAGCCCCTCTCCACCTTGATGGTAAGTTGGAAAGAATTTAACCCCCTTCCAAGGATTTTTTTAAAAAATTCAGATTTTTTCTGCAGGCCTAGGGGGTCCCCTGAGTCTGAAGAAAAATCTGTTTGGGCTAAGTGTGGCCCTGATCCATAGATTTAAATATCCACAGATGGAAGACACACTTGAGAATTAGATATATAGATTATTGTTACCGCACTGTTTTGTTGTTAACTGCCCCAAGCCCCATTCCGGGAGAGAGGTGATATAAAAATATAAATAAACAAACAAATAAACAAACAAACAAACCAGCTGGGATTTTTTATGCTACTTACAAATTACACTCCACATTAATGACTCTTGCCAATACACAGCAGCATGTTTAACACCTGTAATTCCCAGGTTTGGTGGGGGGGAGAAGTGTGGCAAAAATTATATGCAAATTACTTTTACATGTTAAATTTGGCTTTCAGCTTGTTCTAAATTATGCACAACTTTTGTTGCCGAGGCTTTTAATCAAAATTTGTTAGATCTTTTTATTTAAATTGTTTGTCATGGCTTGAGCTAGCTAGAGGGGGGAAAGGGAGGAATATTTCAGATTTGTATAATGTTTTGCTTAAAATATTGGTTCAATAAGATGAAAATTGGTTATATGTATGTGTTTGTGTGCGTGCTTGCATACATTAACATATATTTATTTACAAACCAAATATACTCAATCAATTCATTGTATACAAGACTTGCCCACAAGGACTTGTAAAGTCTTTCATTACATTATGAATGTTAACTTGGAATAAAAAGATTTTAGTCAATTAATTTCTAAAAAAGAATCCCGATTTCTGTTCCCTCCTGTGTTAAGCTATAAATGGGGTTCGGCATAAATTATGGATTTGGTCTTATGCTGGCGACTGCAAAATGTGCTGCATTACTCTTGTTTTATTAATACTGATATTTTCAGGAGCTCCCCACTTGCTCCTGTACTTACATAGTCATTATTTATACCACAGTTCATGGTTGTGCTTTAAAGTTGCCAGACGTCCAGCCTGGTATAAGCAGCATAAAATATTTAAGGTTGGATGATGGCTTTAGTTTTGCAAGCAGGAAAATCCCCTTGCCTTCTATTACAATACTATACACCCTAGCATACTGTTTTGACTTTCTCGATTGTCCCAAGCATTTGTAAATTGTTGATGTGGTTTGGGCAGGTTTTCTGCACTTGAAAATTGCTAACAGGGTTTACAATTATTAGGTGCATTGCAGCTGTTCTCAAACCCCTATTTTGACTTTAAAAAATTGGGAACCCTCAAGCCCTTCTCTTCTCCTTTGCTGGCACATGCCACATGCCAGATAACCTCATTTGAAAGTAGCACCTCAAGCTAAATATGCCTCATGGGGGCTCTCAACCTTTAAACAATACAGTATGAGACTCCTATCCGCTACTATTGAAACTCCAGTTTCAGGAAAATATTTGTGTTGGCTGTATATGGCTTGCACAGTTGAATCACCCAGGTAGCTGGTACTTAACGTAACACAGTTGACTCACACAGGTAGCTGGTACTTAACTTAAGAAGAGAGAACAAGTAACTTCCATTGGTTAATCATTTCTAGAGAGAGAGAGAGAGAAACCAGCTGATCATGTAGTGCCCTAATTAACTTAGTTTATAGAGAAAACATATATGCTGTTACATATATGCATATTCACATAGCATAACACACACACACATATATAGATTCTTATGTACAAGTCTAGAATCACTTTGCATTATGGGTAACATGTACTTTGGTCAAGCTACATTCATTGCTGAGGAGCCTGGGTCAGAGTGACCCAGCAAGCAGTTTGCAGACAGCTGACTAGGTGAGGTCATTCCCTCTTGGTACAGGCAGGTTGCTTAATTAAGCCTGGAGCTTTGATTTAAGACAAGACATGTCATCTTGGAATGTGAAGCTGTGCCTCCTCATTAACCATTAGGCAACGCCTTGAAGAGCATTTTCTATTGGATATGCAAATAATTGCTTATACGTCCAAGAGGTTTATTGAACAGTTCAGTGTTACGTGTGTATTACGTTTCTGTAACCACCCATTATCAAAGTCTATATCCATGCTTGCAATCCTTTGATGTGGGTGGAAATTGCTCTGTGCTTTAGGCAATTTTCACCAGCATTTTGTTATATTGGCCAATAAAATAACCTGCTTTGATTCTTCAGCTTCCAACTGTTTTATTGTGATTGAATATTAATACAATAAGACAGTAGAACATTACAATCAGGGGTTGGAAGATGCCCAAAAAACTTTCAGAGCCTCTCATATATATTAAAAAAGAGCATTGCAGAAGATCTGAACTTCTGCATTCTGGGAAGCCTGTTCTGTTCCCTTCTCCTCAAGTTGAGAGTCTCTGCCCTGCCTCCCCATTCTTCCCCCTATTCCTAGAAAACAACTTAACTAGATAGGCACATGAAAGGCTTGCCGTCTGTCCTTAGAAGGAGTTTTTGAACCGTATGGTTTTTGGACTCCAATTTGGAGCAACACTGGTCCTTTGAGATTTTTATCGCCAGTTTTAGCTTATGCTGGTTTAGCTTGTGCTGCCATTTTGTTGTTACACTTTTAAAATGGTTCTTACTGTATTATGTGAGCACATAATTATGTGAGCACTAAACCAGCACAAAAGAGGGGCTCTGCTTGATCACATCCTGTTTCATACAGTGGCCAACAAACAGGTCACAGAGAGCGCCTTCCCCAATCTTGCCTCATAGCAATAGTATCCAGAAATTTACTGCCTCTAGATGCCTAGTAGACACTGATGAACCTATTATCCCTGAATCTGTCTAATCCCCTTTTAAAGAAATTTGTGCTAGTGGCCCTCACTACATCCACTGGGAGTGAACCCCACAAGTTAAAGACTCTTTAAGTAAAGAATGACTTCCTTTTGTCTATCCTGGAACAATTGCCCATCAACTACATTGGGTCCCTCTAAGTTCTCGTGTTATGCAAGACGGAGAAAAAGCTCTCTGTATCCATGTTTTCCAGCCCATGCATAATTCCATGCATGCCTATCATGTAGGTTTACTTGGAAATCACCATATTTGTTATTTATCAAAATGTTTATATCTTACTTTTCTTTGCAAATAAGGAGGACTGAAGAAGTTGACATTTAGCATGAACCTAAAACAGGCCCAGTACAAATATCAGTTGAAAGCAAGCAGAACAAACGAACAGCCTATGTTCTGAACTTCAGAAGATATACCATAGAAACATATTCCTCCTTCAAAAAACATATTCCTCCTAAACAATGCTACCTTGCAGTATTTCTTAAAGTGATCCTCAGGGAAGGATCCACTGTTGGCGGGTGCCCAGAGATCATTCCCATGACACAATGTCTACCCAATTCCAGGATTGTGAATTTACATGGACATAAATATTCCAAAGGTTATCATTTTCTTTCTGGGAGCAACTTGGAGTGCATTTTGATGAATGGTAATTGCTCTATGGTTCGTCCTTTTTTTGCTAAGTGGATTTGGGATTTCCCCCCCCCCCCCCAAAAAAATAGGATTGAACCCTGTGCTTTCTTTCTGCTTTAGTCCCAACTGATATTATAATCTTGGGAGTATCTGGTTAAAGTCTGTCTTCCAGACCATTTTTATATATGTGTAAGATACACAAATGATTTCTCCATAAACAGATGGGAACCATCCTACACTGCTAGTTCCCCTGAACACAAAAATAAAAGGCACCTGGTGTTTACTCCTAGGATTTCATACACATACTTTGAGTCACATCTGTTGACTTGATTAAACGGCATAGCTGCTTTTAAGGCAAATAATCACTTTACATGTTCTCTCTATTATGTGGATCTGCTCCTCTTCATATGGAGGAGGCTGTTTGTATAAATGCTTTTCCACATGATATTTCTGTTATTGTATCTGAAATATCCACAAATCTCTATCTGTGGCAAGCTTTTTCTTTCCCTACTGAGGGGATGCACACAGCCTCCTAAGAGTGGTGGGACTCTACTCTAAAGAACCAGGTTTGATTCCTCAGTCCTACACATGAAGCCAGCTGGGTGACCTTGGGCTACTCACAGTTATCTCAGAATTCTCTCAGCGCCACCTATCTCACAAGTTGTCTGTTGTGGGGAGAGGAAGGGAAGGAGATTGTAAGCCGGTTTGATTCTCCTTAAAAGGTACAGAAAGTCAGCATATAGAAACCAACACTTCTTCTAAGATTTTTGGGATCAAGGTTCATTTTGAACTATAAAACTTCCCCTCAGTTTCCAGGTGTTCTTCAGGTAGTGAGTGTATAGGCTTTGGGTTTGCTGCTGTGAGGTAAATTTTGTGGTGCACAAGAAGAGTATTAAGATCACTGAGGCTGGATTAATATATAAACAACTAAGAAGATTTATTATTTACAGGTTGGTTTTAAAGGAACCAACCAGCAGCACAGGTCTCCAGGTAGACAGTGTAGAAACCTGGCTGAGGCACATAAATTTGAACTTGTTATGGCTTCAGTGAGTAGTTAAATTTTTCTATAATGCTTACAGGCACCAACAGGCTTTTACTGATTAGCCACTAGGTGGGATCCTCTCATACACTCTCAGGATTCCACCCACACCAGCCTGCCCTTTCCCAAGGGTTAGAATAAATAGTACAAGGTCTGCTCATTACCAGAGACTGGCCTAACCATTGGGCACTCTGTTCTCTCCCAGAGATAGAGCTAAACCTCTCTGCCACACAACCCCTCACTTTGTCTGATCTTTTTCCTGAGCCAGACCTGAGCTGTCACTGCTCTCTCTGTGAGGCAGAACCCAACAGCCTCTTGTTCGGTGTTCCCTGCAACATCTCTTCCCCCTTCTCGAAGGTGATTGGATGCTGGAGCCACATTCCTATGGTCTCATATGAGTGGCAGGTGAAGCATTTGGGAAAGTGCAGGCCAAGGACAGGCTGCTTAAATAACCAGACACCATGGGAAAGATAGAAAAGGGGAGATTAAGGGCAAAAACGCATGGTCGCTTTAGCCTCCTTTATTCCCTGTTTCAGCCAGGATTCAGCCAGGATCGAATGCATGCATTTTGCCAAATGTGTGTTCGATCCTGGCTGAATCCTGGCTGAAACAGGGAATAAAGGAGGCTAAAGCAACCATGCATTTTTGCCCTAAAAGAACACACTGAATAATCCTAGCAAGAAACCCCCCACATCAATAATACATGGGGAATCCCTGAATTATTAAGAAATTGTGTGTCAGGTCTTTGCTACCTTTGTCATTTCTGGAATAACTTCTGCATCAACATTTTGATAAGAATGTGTTTATCTATGTTCTGCTTTTCATTCAGTTATGGGATCTTCATGTGACTAACATGTTTTGAAGTGATAAGCTACAAGCATGTTTAGTGCATACGTGCAAGTAACTCTGAGAAGAATAGATTCCCAAATAGCAGCTCAGTACAAAAAGTGGATAAATTGATCCTAGTGCACTCTAGAACCTAAAATTTAGATTATATATAAGACAGCCTTGTTAAAAAATGCATGTGTGCTGTGAACCACAAGCGTGCGTTGAGAAAAGAGGACATTATATCCAAAACCCTTGTTCTGTCTCAGAGTTGTTTCCATCTTATGTTAAAAATCCTCAAGGGTAGTTAAAAGTACACTGGGTTTCACTGGAAGTGACAGTTGACTGGGAAAGTCTACTTGCAACAATACCCTTCTTTGGATAATATGTGCAGGAGGCATTGAGTCCAGAGTTTCTACCTACCATTCTGCTGGAGTCTGTGATTTTGATACCACCTGCAAAAAAGTTCTAAAGATAGTGTCTTGCTGATACTGCCCTCTGCTGTTGGATTGCAACTCACTGGTCATTTTTTCACGGAGGTTTTGCACGGTTTCGCCTTTGTTTTGCCCAGTTGCAAATTTTTGATTTTTCATGAACGCTTCGAGTTTTAGCAGAAAAACCGTGTCAACTCCACATCTTCTCAAACCTGTGTTGGTCTGTTCTTTGTGGTTGCTACACGTTTTTTTTTCCACTCCATGAAAAACGTTCCTGGGTTCGGACCAATTGTCCCCGCCCATGTTGGCTAATTTCTCCTCCTTTGTGAACGGCGATTGGCTGGGAGAGTTTCAAGCCCGGGGGACAGCCTCCCTCCAAGGCAGGACAGATCTCCTTCCTGCAAATCCAAGCCAAAACTCCCATCACCCTTCTGAAGAGGGGCAGCCAGTCTGCTCTGGGTCTCCCTCCTGCCGGTGCAATCCTGTGTGTGTGTGTTGGGGGGGGCATCCTGAGAGCAGCAAATCCAAGCCAAAACTCCCGTCACCCTCCTGAAGAGGGGCAACCAGTCTGCTCTGGATCTCCCTTCTCTATCTGGATGGAAGTTCCTGGCAATGGATGGTTGGAGCTCTACAGGGGGCACAATGATGACCGTCTGTCAAAGTCTGGGAAAGGGGGGCGGGGCCAAGTACGTAGGGGGAACAGGGAGCATGGTAAATAGAAAAGTTATATAAGGAAACCGGAGGGACTGGTGCTTTTTTTGGCTGGGGCTGTGTCCACAGAGGTGAACTGCACTGGGTAATCTGCTGGGCAGAGTTGGGGCGGAGTTGGGGGCGGGCATAAACCATGAGCTTTTCAGAAGGGGACAGACCAAACCGTTGTAGAATACTGCTTGCTTTGTTCCCATGAAAAACCAAAACTACTTCTGGATTGATGGGGATATGAAAACATGAAAAATAAATTTAAATCGCTTTTTTTTCTTTTTGCTTCGCGGCAAGAGAGCATCAAAATCTTCCATGAAAAGTGGGCCACTGTGAAAGTAGATGTGGCAGAATATATAACAGAGCGACTTGGCTAGAAAACCACTGACACGTCAACCTTTCCATTGGCTAAGTCTCAGCAGGAACTTACCAAAGCAAACAGGTTCTATGGACACTGGGAAACTAGGAACAGATCAGGATGATTGACAGGAGGAATTTGGGTGTGCATGTGAAAAAAATTATACAGTCTAGGGTGGGGTGAGACGGGAGGAGAAAATCTATAAACAGCTACATCAGAAGTATCCACGGAGAACTGATATACAGGAGACACTAGCTATAATGTAAGACATGGAAACCACAGGTCAAGGATTTCCAGGACAATTTTAATCATGTCACTACCAACTTGGTCTACTTTCATTTGTGCAAGAGCAGTAAAAAAAACAACAACCACCCAGATGATAACACAATTATAACCACTCCATGGAATGATTTAAATAGGAATTCACCGGGCATTAATAAGATTGAAATGATCCTTAATTACTGAGTCCACAGAACATAGTATAAAATTGACCCTCAACTGAAATTAGCGGGAGATTTGGGTAGCTGTAGATGATTCCCAGCTTTAAATGCATTCTGTATGCTGTGAAAATATGCATATGAGAAATGATATAATACCAAATGTGTGAACATAACATTTAGAACAGAGGCAAGGAATATAAGGCCCATGAACAGTCTGCCAAGCAATGTTGCTTGGCCAGCATTACTAGACATTCTGATAAAAATCACTTGGCTCACTGGATAAGGTCTCTGAGCCTTACATTTCAGGCCCTGAATTTAGAAGTGTTAACTGAACAATGCCACAATCGTAGCTTTTTATATTTCCCATCAAAGTCAATGAGAATAAACAATATCATGTTATGCATATTTGAGATCTTTCTCCTTTTTTGCTACTTCTCTCAGGCCATTTATGCAATTTTGATGCTCAATTTTGATGCTCGCTCAATGGTCTTTTTTTAAATGCGACCTCTAAAATACCTATTCGTGGTCCCAATGCAAAAGGAGAAATTCCACCCACCCCCCACTTGCCTGCTCCTTCGTTTGCATAGCCATTGGCAATGGTCGTTTGCATAGCTAAGACGTGCTGGTAATTTTTCATGATTCTTTCAGTAAATGCTTGGGTGCGGGGGGCAGAGCAAATACAAAAGGTCGCGTTAAAGGGGCTCTTAAGAAATGCGAAGCAGGTATGACTGCGACTGTTTCGCAGTCACTTCCTGAATGACGGTTCAGAATGAAAAACTCAAAAAAATATGTGGGGCACTTCAGCCTGGAATGCGCTGCTAATTACCAAGCATAAATGGCCTCAGATTGCTGCCAGAAGAACCTTTTCAAAGTCAAGTGTTTTCTTCAAATATCATGGATGCAAATGAACTTTGAGTAGAATAACTCAGATTGCACTGTTAGTTTTGCATAGTCCTTTAAAAAAATACCTCCTCTATTTCCTTGTGGACTGGATTCCCAGAATAATACTTACGTCATCTTGAAGTTGACTTCCCCTTCTCCATTTGCTGCTCACCTGAATCAACCAATTGAATAATTCCTGGAAAAGATCCATCTTAACTATTTTTTTCACTGCCATCTCCCTCTGAGTAATCTGTGGGGAAAGGAACATTTCTGTTAATTCAGGTGGCAGAAAAATGTTTTCCAAGATAGCTGCAAAGATTATTTGAAAGACAACAATGTTCTTTCCTCTTTCAATATACTGTTCCTCCTTCAAACTCTCTCTCTCTCTCCATTCTTTGCAGGAAGTGGTGGTCACAGTTAAAACAGCAAACCAGAGTTAAAGACTTATTTATACTATGTACAGCTGTATTATAGTCTCATTAAGATACACATTTTACAGACGGTGAAGCAATGGAAAATAAAACAAAATAATAAAACATAACAGGGCATGTTTCACTGCTCCATTAATGTCTGTTTTGGGTAGTTGAAAACATGAAGTGTCAGCACATTTCGGTGTGTTTAATTTTTCACTAATAATAACCTGGTGCAGTTTACTGCAATAGCTTCTTTTCTTGGCCACTTTGTGTTTTCTTAAGTATGATCTTTCTTTAAGCCGTGCTTAATACAACTGGACAGGAGAGGAGCTTTCTGTTAGTGTAACTATGTAGTGTGAATAGTGGGGTCCCTCAAGGATCTGTATTGGGACCAGTGCTCTACGACATTCATAATGACCTGGAGTTAGGGGTGAGTAGTGAGGTGGCCAGGTTTGCAGATGACACCAAATAATTTAGGGTGTTTAAGACAAAAACAGATTGTGAAGAGCTCCAAAAAGATCTCTTCAAACTGGGGAAACGGACATTAAAATGGCAAATTAGATTCAACATGAGCAAGTGTAAAGTGGTGCATATTGGGGAAAATAATTCCAGCTTCACATATGCACTGAAGAGATATGAGTAGTAGCAACAGAGCAACAGAGCAAGAAAGGGACCTTGGGGTAGTAGTGGATAGCTCAATGAAAATATTAGCCTGGTGTGTGGCTGCTGTGAAAAAGCCATATTCTGTGCTGACCATAATTAGAATAAAAATAGAGACTAAAATGCTGCTATCATAGTGCCCTTATGCAAATCTACAGTGAGATCATACTTGGAATATTGTGTACAGTTCTGGTCATTGCACCTGAAAAGGGATGTTGTAGAGCTTGAAAAGGTACAGGAAAGAGCAACCAAAATTATCAGGGGACTAAAACAGCTGCCCTATGAGGATCAGTTAAAATGCTTAGGGCTGTTTATCCTAGAAAAAGGTAAGTAATGGGAGACATGATAGAGATTTATAAAATTATGAATGGTGTGGGAAGACTATGTTTATGGGGTGGTTTGCCATTGCCTTCCCTAGTCATCTACACTTTACCCCCAGCAATTTTTCGGTAAACCCGGAAATAAAGCCTTTACCAGTATGGGTATTCAGCTTATTCTGGGTTTACAGGAAAATAAAAATGGGGCCCAATAAACCCAAACACAAAATTTACTGTTTTTTTTTTTTGCATGACCCTAATCTCATCCATTTAACCAGGAGGGGGAAGAAAGCACACCGTTTTTAAGACATCACAGTGGCTAGGTCAGGGGTCTGCAAACTCCGGCTTCCAAGCTGCATTTGTAATATTTATTTGCTTCATTTATTCCCCACCTTTTTCCCGGTGAGGACCCAAAGCACATTGTTTTCCTCTCCTCCATTTTAATCCTCACAACAACCCTGTGAGGTAGGTTAGGATGGGAGGGAGTGACTGGCCCAAGGCCACCCAGCAGATCTCAGAAGCTAAGCAGGGTCAGCCCTGGTTAGTATTTGGATGGGAGACCACCAAGGAATACCAGGGTTGCTGTTCAGAGGAAGGCACTGGCAAACCACCTCTGTTAATCTCTTGCCATGAAAAACCCCCAAAAGGGGTTGCCATAAGTAGGCTGTGACTTGACAGCACTTTACACACACACACACACAGATGTGAAACTGTTGCCGAGTAGTATGAAGCATATAAAACCTACTGGGTTATCTTTTCCCCACTTGACATTTATATGATGAAGCTTTTGCTTTTGCCATACAAATTACTGCTTGAGCAGCATCAACTTAATCTGATTCATAGGCTTGGGTTCATCCCTTCCTGCCAATTGTTAGACAACATGCTAATCAACCCACACATCTATGAAAACATCTAGGAATAACTTAACTGTAATCACTGTATTCCTGATATGTAACTTAAAAAAAAAAATACAAATCCCTGAGCCTAATTCCTCAAGCCTTTGATTTAATACATTAGTTAAATTTTTGCTTTGATCCATCCATTGTGGGAAAGCCTATTATTATAGCATTAATAATTGCAAGATATCAGTGAATTCATCAACAAGGAAAATGAGAAGGAGAACAAAGCAACTAACATACTAGGCACACAGGGCTATGTTGTCAGCAATTCCAGCAATAAACCCCACACATTTCAGATTCAATGAGTTTGAAAATAATGGATTCGATGACAAGGTGAATCATGTGCATTTTTTTTGCTTACCATTGAACTCACTGGCAAATTACTGCCAAGTGTCAACACAAGACAAGATGTAAGCTGTGTGGGGTTTATGTTGCAAGTTCCATTCTGCTTCTTGCTGACAAATGGACCATCTGCTCAGTCTAACAAGACCTGTCACAGTCCGACTCTTCTGTAACCATCTTACTTAATAAGTCAAGCATTTTTACTTGGACCAACAGGCTTGCTAGTACATGGCTGTCTCTCAAATCCCCCAGAGTAGAGCTTTGAGAAAGTACTTTGCCTAAATCATATCAGCTACTTCATGAGCCTGTAATCAAATGAAAAGCCATTACTTGTTAAGGGACAGTATACAAATATATATATCTGTCATGCATTGCTTTCAATCCACAAATGCATTGCGTGTATAGCAAGACTCACCATGATCATAAGCACTCCAGCACAAGTTCCATTTAGGGAGGGCAAGAAGCATTGCACCTTTCCGCTGCATTGAAGATCACACGCACACATTCCTTAAGAGCACCTGTTTTTCTGGCCCTGTAGATGAGATGCAGCTAGCCAAGATGTGAGAGATCCATGACTGGGTCTTTCAGTGTCCTTAATATGATGTTAAAACAGCAGTGGTTAGCCATGGTGCTGGGGCACAGGGGATTAGCCCTCCACTCCTTACAGTAACCGGAAGAGAAATCCCCCTGCCTCCTGATGATATTAACCATGGTAGAAGAAGACTATGAGTTGGGGATGCAGGCAAAAATTCCTTCTCGGCTCCAGTTCAGGCAACCAGCTATCAGCAGCCTGCACTGTCTGGTTAAAATGGGGAGGGGAGAGGCCTGACCCTACCTCATCAGGCCTCTCTGTCACTGCAGTGTCACTACAGCTGTCACCACTTCGGTCTTCGGCTTACGGGCAGCTAAATCTAGGTGGCACAACACTCACGAGCCGTGCCGTGAGTGAAAATGAAGGCAGTGCAGAGAAGGCGAAAAACCTGTGTCTACCAGGACCAAAAGACCAGAACCTGAGGGGGCAAGCACTCCGGGTGCAAGGAGTGGGGCGGGGGGCCTCACAGGCCTGGAGGAGCGCCACTGCCGTGCCACAGCAGGGATGCAGCTTCCTGTCCACGGCACGGCTCATGTGTACTCTGCCACCTAGATTTAGCTGCCCGTAGGAGGCTGGCTAGTACATGGTGGCAGCACGGCGACCACTTCTCTGGCCCCCAGTGCCTGACTCCAGCGCGTGCCATGCCGCTCCCTCTCCCTTGCCTCAGGCACTCGTTCCCCCAGCTCCATGCCTGACCAGGGCCACTTTGGGGTTGCAGGCAAAAATTCCTTCTTGGCTCCAATTCAGGCAACCAGCTATCAGCAGCCTGCACGGTCCGGTTAAAATGGGGAGGGGAGAGGCCTGCCCCTACCTCATCAGGCCTCTCTGTCACTGCAGTGATAGGTTGGACAGCTGTCACCACTTCAGTCTTCGGCACCAATGAGGGTGCGACCTCTAGAAGAGGTCCTCGAATCTGAGAGCAGGCCACAAATGGTGAGGGTTTTTATAGGCCATAGTCTTATGACCTCGGAGGACCTGGATCACTGTGAGGTCGGGCAGGTTGGTTTGGCTTCATTGTGACAGGTCCTAAAAACTGAGCAGCCCTCTGGCCTCATTTCCATAAGCAGGTTTGAACCCTAATTTTTTTAATATTGCATTTATAACATTTACCACATGACCAGTATCCATAAACAAGAGAGATTATTTATTATTATGGCCAGCATGGAATTTGCCTTTTTAAC